>NC_067475.1:115987762-116202762 GCF_947179515.1 Apodemus sylvaticus | reverse complement strand
CACAAACCAACGTGTTGACAATCACCCGAAACCCCGGGATGTATCGGTGGTTCAAGGGCAAACCTGGCAAGTTCGAGGTCAGCATGGATATCACAGATCCTAGCTCAAAGGGTGGCAACAAAGGGTTGGAAGTAGAGCTTCTGCCTAGCGTTCGAAAGGCCCATGGTTCCATCTCTTCAGGATATCTGCGTCAGTCTTTCTGAGGACGGATAGAGAAACTGAGGCCTAATGGCTGTGTGAGGTCTCTTGAAGAGTAGATGAAGGGCTGTCCTCCAACGTCTGGCTCCAGACCAGCTCTGGTTCGTTTTTCTTATAAATGGTCTTTAAGTAATCTCACCTTCAGGCTGACCCTTGGTGAGCAGGGATTCACTGTGCGCAACACATTTGGGTACAAATGAGATCTCCTCTTTCTGGGGGCAGAACCCAAGGTACTAAAGAGGAGCAGAAGAGAAGGAAGCCACCATTCCTGTAGGGTCAGAGGCCCCACCCAATGAAGTTATGGCTGTTGCATTTGATACTGCCTGCCAACCACGAGAAAATGGACCTTATATAAAACCTCCTAGGTGGATTTCCCAAATGTTTACTTTATTTAAATATTTATTTTTGCCTGTATTAGAGATGTTTCTTTTTTTAATATCACAGTGCAGAGAAATAGACTGACAACAGAATAATTAAAATTGCATGGTAATGTTCGTGTGTTGTGAGGGTGTGCATCATCACGTGTAAGTCAATCGACTGCTCGACTTGAAGGAGCATTTCTATTTAAAAATGTAGGTCGTGACCCATTTTCCCCTTATGTATTGTCTTCTCAAACATGTATTCCTTTAGGTTTGTAGCCTCGCTCTGCCACAAGTTTGGGGACTTTGGAGGAAGACTTTGAGCCTCAGTCCACCTGGTCTAGCCTAGGTTTTGCAAAGACTGATGGACTTCAAGGTTGTGCAAGTCTGGAATTAAGCCTTGTTACATAGTAGATGCTCACTTTATCTTCTTGTTTTATCCTTCCTTATGTTTGAATACATCCTGTAAAAAAAAGACAAAACCAAAAATCCCAACTTGGTGTGTATGTGTGTGCTCGCGTGCTGTGCAGGCATGCATGAAGATCTTTGTGGCGCCCAGAGACTCACATGAAGTGTCTTCTTCAACTCATGTTCTGAGACGTGGTTGCTCACTTCCTAGATGGCCACCGAGCTCTGTGCGTCTGCTTACTCCACACCCAACACTGCCTTTTATATGGTGCTGGGGAATCAGCACTGAGGTCCTCACGCATGCGCGGCAAGCACTTTACCCAGGGAGCTGTCTCCGCAGCCACTACTTAGAACCATGAGAAGACTTTCTGCTTATTGGAAGCATGGTCTGACATGTCACCCAGACCTAGACTATACATTCAGATTTCCAAGTGCATGAGAAAATTCTCAGAGACTTGAGTTTGAAGTCACTCCCGAATGAGTGCCGAGCCGGGCACCCACACCCTTGTCCCATGATCCTCTTATTACCTTTCCCCATTGCCACTGAAGCACTGATCTGAATCCAAGCACCTAGTTTGAGGCCCAACCAACGCAGCTCCTCTCCAAGGACCCTCCCCGCACTGCTCTGCGCTCCCGGCTTGAGTACTGTCATGTCCTCTAGTAACTTCTAAGAGTCTAGATACTCTCAGTCTCCCGCAGTGTGCAAGCCAAACTAGGGCGGGTATCCTTTCAAACGAAAGCAGTTGGATTAGATTCCAGCATCCACGGTGTGTTGTTAACAATCGGCAGCAGGATAAAAATCATCCCAAATGTCACGGATCCCTGGGGGATTTATTAATAATTAAGCATTTTTAGATCATTTAGGAGCGCGCAGGTTCCATTTAGCGGGAGAGTGTACACTAAATGTGTCTGTTCTATTGCACTTGGCGGCAGGATTTGTTGGCGATCTCAGCTGGGCTTCTCCAGGACAGATGACAGTTGTTGCTGGTGTCACTCTTTTCTGAAGATAGCAGTGTCCTGGGCCACCATGTAAAGGCTGGGCTTATTAGGAGGGTTTATTAGGATGACAAACAATGGAGACGGGGTGGAAGACTCCTGGGGAGTCCAATGAAGTAAAACAGCCCTGAAGCAGCAGAGATCCGCGTCTGTAGGGAAGTGAGCCTTTTGTTCCCACACTCGGGCTTTAAGATTTTTAAGGAATAGGCAAATAAAACTATCATTCTATATGTGTCACCCAACAGGAAGGCCATATATGCTTTTTAGCTGGCACCAAGAAGATATATCATTCTGGTATGTACAAGATGTACACACACATGCCTGCATACACATGAATGTACAGACACATATATACACAGACACAGACATACACACACACAGGTTCACATACACAGGCACACATGCATACACACACAGGCTCACATACACAGGCACACACACACAGGCTCACATACACAGGGATACATACACACACACATACACACACGGGCTCACATACACAGGCACACATGCATACACACACAGGCTCACATACACAGGCATACATACACAGGCACACACACAGGCTCACACAGGGATACATACACACACACATACATACACAGGCTCACATACACAGGCATACATACATAGGCACACACACAGGCTCACATACACAGGGATACATGCTCACATACACAGGGATACATACACGCACACAGGCTCACATACACGGGCACACATGCATACACACACAAGCTCACATCCACAGGCATACATACACAGGCACACACACACACACAGGCTCACATACACAGGGATACATACACACACAGGCTCACATACACAGGCTCACACACACACACACACACACACACACACACACACACACACACACAGGCTCAGTACTCAAGTCAATATTCATTCCTGGCAAAGCCTGTCATCCTAACACTTGGAAGATAGAGACAAGAGGATTAGGAGTTCAAGGCCTAAGCTGTGCTACATAAGACCCTATGTCAACAAAACAAACAAAAAGACAGAGGCAGACATAGCTATGGGAGGTGGAGGAGGAAGGTGAAGAGGAGGAGGAGGGAGAGAGTGAGCACAGGAAAAGAAATTCCCAGGCATGTTGTCAGTCTTTGTCTCCTCCAGAGATTTACTAGTGTCTCCCCGCAGTCACCAAAAAGGCCCCTTTTGAAGTTGATCAATAGAAGAAATCGGGGAGTAGGGAGAGAGGGTGGGAGGGAGAGAAGATGGGAAAGAGAAGAACCGAGGAGGGGGGATTATGGGTAAGACTGGGCATGTTGTTTAAACTCTTTCTCCCTTGGCCCCTTTCCCTACCAATAGAACTTTTCGTGACCTCAGAATTCCCCTTCAGCCCTAATGTTAAGACCCGCTGGGCTTGAAGCAGAGAGGCCTCTTCACAGCTCCAAGCTCTTGTGATCTTCTGAAACAAACTTTTTGGATAGACTCTTCCACTTTCTTGTTTTCCAAACAGAAACCAAAGTTTCTTCTTTCATGTAAAGCTCCTGCAAGGCCAATAAAAGGGCCATAAATTTAGCAGGCAGTGACCCAGCAAAGAAGCAAAAAGCCTCTTGGCCAGGGTGGTCAGTGAGCCCTCCCAGCACCAGGAGGTAAAAGTGGCAAGGGAAACCTGCAGTGATTGGGGGGGGGGGTGAGGTGGGGGGGGGGTTCCTGAGGTGAAGATGGGGACAAGACTGAGAATGACCAAGGCTGATGCTTGTATTGCAGACCCCCAACATCATCCTGCACTGCAGTCGGGAAGCAGTTTCCAGGCCCCCTGACTCAGCAACGCTACCTGTCTTCTTGGGGATGTTGCTCTCAAGTGTCCATTGCAGACACGCTTCCTGTTGCTGGTTTCCGAGTTGAGGGGAGAGCAGGAGTGGACAGAGATAGGATGCCAGTCTCAGGAAAGGGTTGGAATAGAGAGAGAGGCAAGTGGGAAGAGATGGCCATGTTTGCCATGAAGTAACCCAAGCAGAGGGAGACTTGGATCAGGAAGTGATTGGGTGCCCTGGGGAACCATAAAGTGGTAGAGGAAGGATGCCCACAAGTAGATCAGTAAACTCAACTACTCCGGCAGGGTTTCCTCAGCCAGCAGCTTCTTATTCAGAAAGGCACGGCTGGGTGGCAAGGTGATGAACCCACCAGTCACAAATGACAACCGTGTTCGTTTCACTGTTTGCAGAAGCAGGTGGTGCATTCTCTCACTTATCACAGCACGATTCTCTCACCGTCCTCATCACCCAAACCCTGGTAGCCTGGAGGACGACTTTGCTCTGTCTCTCTACAAAATCTACAAAAGTCCTCTGAGTACCACTGAGGCTAATCAAGGGAACCTATGTTTCTCACTACATAGATCCCATCATGCCCTGTGATTCACACACTGTTTTGACCGGGGCTGTGAAGTCTTATCAGCTATGGTGTGGTCTCCCTCATCACCAAGATTCATAGAAAATATGTGTATGTGAGTGTGTTGGGGGGTCGGGGTGTGGATTGCCATCTGGTTTCAAGGCTGTAATGTTTTACATTGCAGGTTCTTGGTAGAATAAACAGGGTTGAAATGCTGGGGCTCTGGGCATCGCCAGGCTTGCGGGGATTAGGCCAACTAACTCACTGCACGATGACTAGATTGTGGTCTTCGCTAATCTCTGCTCTCTGTCATAGAATCCCTGACAGAGACAACTTAAAGGAGAAAGAATGCACGGTGGTAACCAGGCGGTAGTGGCGCACGCCTTTAATCCCAGCACTTGGGAGGCAGAGGCAGGCAGATTTCTGAGTTCGAGGCCCGTCTGGTCTACAGAGTGAGTTCCAGGACAGTCAGCCAGGGCTATACAGAGAAACCCTGTCTTGGGGGAGGAGGGAAAGAATGCACGGTGGCTCACAGTTCCCAGGGATATCTGTCCATCATGGAGGGCAAGGCGTGGCAGAGACTGTGAGCTCAGAGCTGGGAGCAGAGGCTGCGCATATGTGGGAAGCAGAGAGCTCAGTCAGGAGCCAGACTCTCTGCCCCAGTTATGCACTCCTGCTGGTGAGGCCACAGCCTCCAACCCTGCACCACCAGCAGGGGCTAAGTGTTCACACACATGCAGCTGTGGTCAGAGTGAGGATTAAATGGAGGACACCTGGCTGGCTAGCCAGAGGGAGACACAGAGACAGAACAAAGGCTTACAGCTCCTGACACCGCCTCCTTCCTACCCAGGCTCAATTAGGCCTAGAATTTCCTGTAGGCCTTGTCCTCAGCTGGAGGCAATAAATCATGTTACGGGTTTCTGCTGCACAGGGGTTGTCAGTCTGACATCTCCCACACATTTCGCTCATACCCACGCTGGTACAAGGCCATATGTCTATCTGCACGTGAATGCTGGGGGCACTTAGCTCTCAAGCGCACGTGTGCTTTTTTGATTAAAGTCCTTTTTCCTCTGTCTCAAGGCTAATTTCTCTTTGCTCTTAATTTCTTTTTCCTATTTGTGCTGACTCACGAATATTAAGCTGGTGTGATAGCTATTACATAACTCATCTATAAACTTGAGAGACACTAAACACAGCTAAATGCAATTGACGGTGCCTGGGAAGTAAGTTTGGATAATAGTTGCATATGGAGTCCACCGAATGATGGGTGGACCTTTGAAATGATGTCAGGGTCAACCTCTCCTTAGAGGTGAGGTCAAATGGCTTGTCAGGGATTTGTGGGTAGAGCAGGGAATAAAATAATTTCCCCCAAATCCATGGTGTTTCTTTGCATTCGGCTGGGGTACCCTCCCACCAGAATCTAGGCTTGAATTCTCCTTGCATGCTCCTAGAGATAAACTAGTAGGTGATAAGGGGGGCGTGTGTACAAAGGCCATGGGAAAGGTGATGTCGAATGGGGCATAGCACATGTGTGCAAAGGCTCTGGAGAAGATGATGGGACCTGTTAACAGTGAACATGTGATTTCTACTTTGTTATGTGTACACACTCAAAGGCCAGGCAACCTTAGTTATTGTCTAAGTTGCGCGTGCGCGCGTGTGTGTGTGTGTGTGTGTGTGTGTGAGGAATAGTCTCTCACTGATCTGACACTCACCACACATGCCAGGCTGACTGGCCAACAAGCCCCAGAGTCTACTCACACAACCTCTTCAGCACTGGGATTACACAGGCACACCACCACACTTGGACTTTTTCACCTGGGTTCTGGTGGGTTGGACACATCCTCAAGTTTGCGAGGCAAGCACTTTACTGACTGAGGCATCTCCAGCCAATGGCAGTTGCTTCTGTGGAGTGTATCAGGTGAGAACGGCCCAATGGCTTGCAAGGCCCTCGCTTGTTCACAGGGCAGGTTGCTCTCTCCACATGGGTCTTTTGCTGTGCTGGAAGTTGAAATTCGCGGTTGGGAAGGGTTCTCTGCTTGTCCTTGCTGCTGGCCAGCAAGGTCTGTTGTTGTCAATGCCAAGCCACTGCAACGTGTGGGCAACATCAAAAGTTCCTCCCAGGAGCTGTCCTGTCTCAGCTCACAGCAAAGCAACTTCAAGAGCTTGACACTGTCTCCTGACATGTGGCCTAGTTCAGCAGACATCTCTTTGTGCCCTGGTCGGCTGACTACGTTCCAGGGCAAATTCGTGAATCTATCTTACACTTCAGTGTAAAGTAGGTCTAGTCAGTGGCCCATAAGAATTGTCCCGAGATGTTTAGCTATGACACCAGTCTATTGGACTTTATGTGTCTCATGGATGTCATATTCTGTTCGCCTCAAAATGTCCATTTCTTTTTAAATTTTTGATTTATAAATAAATGGGAGATGTGTGTGTGTGTGTGTGTATGTTTGTGTGTGTCTGTGTGTGCATATCTGCACACACAAGTACATGTGTGTGTGAGTATTGCATGCATATGTGTGCATATTCATGTGTATGCTTGTATGTGCATGCATGTGTGTGTGTGTGTGTGTGTGTGTGTGTTTCACTGAAATTCTTTGGCTACTAGTCAAATTTTCTTTGTATGGGTTAGCATGTAATCTTGGTCAACTTTCTTGATCTTGCACAGTAGCAGTAAAAACTCTGTCAGAGGAGCCCAAAGCTCTTGGTGTCAAGGTTGTTCAAGTATAGCTCAACTGTTACCCCAGGAAAATGATTTGAAGAGCATGACCTGCAGGTTCTTCAGGAGGCTCTCTGAGCTTCTTCCAGTCAGATAGCTAAAGAGCTATGTGTGTGCCTGTTCACATTACCAAAGACTTTTGTAAACTTGGTGGACACAAAGCCCTTCCTCTGTGTGACGAGCCATAAATGCCACTCCCGGCTCTGCAGTGCAGCCCAAACACAGGCTGTCTGGCAAGAGCAATACTGACAGATCTGATTGTGCAACCACAGGGTTGCCAGGCTGCTGACCTGAATTTCTCTGTAATAGGAAAGCTTCAGAGAGTTTGGGAGTACTGTCTTATCGTCCTCAAGTTTGCTTTGCCTCCAGAAAGGATAATGAACTTGAAGTTTCACTGCATGTCCTTGGCACCCACGTAAAAATAAACACAACTATCTGTGTCTGAGAAAGTTCGTGCATTTCAACCTGAAAATGCCCTTATCAGAGTGGAGGGTGATGGCCAGCATCCCAAATCTTTCTGTTGGAGCAAACTTGTGAATTAGTGTGGACACTTCAAAAGTATTGGTTCCCTCTCACAGAGAAACCCAAACAAACTGGGATTTAAGAACTGGCTGGGTGGCCCGGCTAGATTATCCATTCACACTCTGATGCACTTCATGCCTGTGAGTTCTCCGCTCTTCCCAGGCTGCACCCAGAATGTTCTTCTCTAAGGAGACCCTGATCTTTCCTTCTCGAGGTCTTTGTCCATAGTATGATTTGGCTTTCTCTCTGGACTGCCACATTCCCTACCCTCTGACATGACTAAGGACCACAGTAGGCCTTTCTTTTGAGTGACTCAGTTGCTGACTTAAACGTTTTTCTTCTTAAAAGAGGCCATTTCTAGAGAGATGGATCGGCTGGGAAAGTATTTGCCACACAAGCGTGAAGACTGGAGTTTGGTCCCTAGAACCTATGAAACAATGTGTGTGTGTGTGTGTGTGTGTGTGTGTGTGTGTAAAATCCTAACCCTGGAGAGACTGAGACAGGAGGATGCCCAAGGCTGGAAAGTCAGCCAGACTAGCCCAATTGGCAGTTCTCAGGCCAAGTGAGAACCTTGTCTAGAAACACAGGTGGAACATAACTGAGGAATGGCATCTGAGGTTGTCCTATAACCATGTGCAAATATATATATGTGTATTTATACACACACACCCAGGTGGGCAAATATACATAGAATATGCATGCATGTGCATGTGCACACACACGCACACAGGGAGCTAATTAAAATCCCTTGAAAGAGTTATGTATGTAACTATTCTATCTGCACATAGATCTGCATGCCAAAAGAGGGCATCAGATCCCATTACAGATGGTTGTGAGCCATCATGTGGTTGCTGGGACTTGAACATAGGACCTCTCAAAGAGCAGTCAGTGCTCTTAACCTCTGAGCCTTCTCTCCACTCTACCATTCTTTCCTTTTGAATCTATTTAGTTTTTCTTCCAAAATGTATGCTTTTTACAAGTGTATCTATACTTGGAATGGGTTATCTGTGGACTCTCTTATTAATTAATGTATATTTGTAATTAAAACTTGTTTTCAAACATAATTTTGTGTTTGAATGAGTGAATGAATTAAAGTCATACCAATACATATCAATATTATATATGTTAATATCAATATATATTAATATATTGAAGTCAGAATCTAAATTGCAGGGCCAGGTGTGAAGCCACACATCTGTAAGCAATTGCAGCATCAGGGAAGCAGAGGCAGGAAGATCAAGAGTTTCAAACCATTCTCAGTGGCATAGTGAGTTTGAAGCTAGCCTGGGGTATATGAGAAATGCAGCAGCAGTCATGCTACCCTGGGGTACAGGAAACTCTGGGGGTGACCCCCAGCATCACACAAACTGGGCGTGTGGCTCAGTATAACCCCATCATGATGAAGTTAAAGGCAGGAGGATTACAAGTTTAAGGTTATCCTCTGCTACATAGAGAGTTCAAGGCCAGCCTAGGTTTACAGACAGACTATCAAAGGGTTGAGTGGGGATACAATCAGTAATTATATTTAGGAAAACACAATCCACCGTGAAGAATTAAAACTACAGCTGCTTCCTTTCTCTATCATGCAGCGTTGACAAGTGAACTATGTAAATTTCTCAGCTCTGTATACACTGTTGTGGTTTGTTTTGGTTTGTTTGGTTTGGGGTTTGGTTTTGTTTAGGGTTTTGGTTTTTGTTTGTTTGTTGTTTTTGAGGTAGGGTTTCTCTGTGTAGCCCTGGGTGTCCCAGAACTCACTCTGTAGATCAGGGTAACCTCGAACTCACAGAGACCCACCTGCCTCTGCCTCCAGAGTGCTGGGATTAAAGGCAAACATCACCCCTGCCTGGTCTATTGGCTATTTGATTAGGTCACATGCTGGGAACTGTGTCCCATGCTATCGGATCCTGGGACAGGGGTGTGGGTTTTGGTTTTCTGTTGGTGGTGGTGTTGGGGTTTTTGTTTGTTTTGTTTTTGTTTTATTTGGGGTTTTTGTTTCATTTCTTTTCCTTACTGTTTCACTTGCTCTTTCATCAATACCAGGGTCTGGATAGAAGCTGAGAATGCATGTTTCCTTTCACTCTGATTTTCATCCTCGGGACTCTCCACACCTTCAGCGTGTTTGTCTGCAGTGGACAGGCAGGGGCCCTTGAGGTCTTCCTGTAGCTGTGGGTGGAAAAATGATCCTGCCTATCTGACCATGGTGACCTCCCCAGGCTGGGGCTGGCCACATCCACAGAAATAGGTGACCAGTTGCAGGAAGAGCGAAGAGGGAGGGAGCAGGGTCCCCAAAATAGAAATCACACCGAACAATAGCTGAGGAGTTGATAATGCCTCAGGCCCTCGTTCAGGAGCTGCTGGCACTACAAAGAGAGAAAAATGACAGTACCACATTCTTCTGTGAAGTGTGAGTTGCTTTTTCCTCAGGAATTCTCCCCAGAGAAGGCCTTGTGGGCTGTGGCTCGCTCCACTTTCCGTTTCTCATCTGGATGTGTTCTTTAAAGCAAGGGTTGGTCTCTTTCAGAGAGTGCTCTATCATCACATTAACAAGAAGATAAACAGACTTGACAAAAATCCGTGGAAAACAGAAGCCCTGGCCACTGTACGTTCTAGACGTAGGCGTTCCGTTTGAGCTCCCGGTTAGAAAGTAGTCGCTGGGTGCTCTGTGTCACTTGTACACCGTAAATAAAATACTCTGGGGGCCTAAAAATAAAACAGAAATAAAACTTTCTGAAAAAAAAAATTAAAAAGCTGCAACTTTGTGTCATATCGAAAATAAGACACGGATTTAAGGGGATCGGCATGCTTTGCCAGAGACAGAGTTTCCAGATGAGTCAGTTCTAGTCCAGGCCTGAATCTGGGGTCATCAAGGTCTGCACCAGCCCCAGATTCTATTTGGGAAATACCCAGGTACCATTTGTTGGATTAGTTATAAAATATGAATTAACGGTACTATTTGGCTTATATTTTATGAAAGTGTAGTAATTCAAGTAGCATTTCTTAGCCCCAGACCATCGTGTGGTAATTTTCCTTTTCTGTGCTTGAATGAAGCACATTTGCTCTGTGGGGGCTGCAGTGGGAAACACTCTTCGTGTACAGGAGGAGGTGTGGTTTTTCTGTGGACCAGGACTCGGCAATGTGCTTCTGCGTATAGGTGCGGGTCCCAGAAATGCCCAGGACAAAGCAAAGTTAGCTATTCAGTAGAGCATTCAAACCTCTGCTGGCTACACTGAAGGGGCTCATCTCAGACTGCTCACCCCAGATTTTCAGGAGCAATTGGAAAGATCAAAGACCAGAGCCAGGCTCTACTTCTGTCCTGGGCTGGACCTAGCGCATCACAATAAGACAAAAGACAGAGACACTGCTGACAATTTACACCTGGGCCAAGCACCAGGGTGGACTGTCAGGTAGAGGAGGTGGTGAGGAGGCAGAGAGGGAAGGCCCTGCCTCCGGCCTCTTTGAAAACCAATGTTCGACTCTGGTTAGTTAATTTAGCAAGATGAGACTATCTCCTAATCCCCTTGGAGGTATGATGCTAAGGATGGATCAAAATGGGAGTTTGAGATCCCAAATGTGCATGGAATCAACTGGGCTCCAGCCATCAGTGCGGCAGGACAGACAGACACCACTGCTCTTTTAAAATGTTGTTATATCAGTCGTCTAGACTGCATCAAGAACACGCAAACATATTTGTATGTGTACCTGTTTATTTTCAAATTTTCAATCCTCAGGAATTCAGGGATGGCCTAATGTATGAATTTGGTCCAAGGTCTCTCATCCCAGTAAGAGGCTGGCTAGGTCTACAGACATGAAGATTTACCGAAAGTTCGAAGATCTACTTCCAAATGGCTCACATGTGGCTGGCAAGGTGCTGTTGACTGATGGCAGGAGGCCTTAGGTTCTTGGTAGTGACCCACTCCATGTTGCTGCTTGAGCATCCCATGACACAGTACCTAGTTTTCTCCAGAGCTGAATGATTCTTGAAAGCTCCAGAGCTGAGTGACTCTTGAAAGCAAGCTAGCAGTCACACTGTCTCCTATGTGCTGGCCCTAGAGGCCATACTGTCATTGTGCAATGTTCCCTTCTTTGCACAGGTCCCTCTTCCTTAAAGTGGGAAGGAAATACACAAGGGTGCGTGTGCCGAGAGGGGAGTTTCAGCTCATTTTAAAGACAAGCTACCTCGGCTCCGCCACCACCTGTGGCAACTGACTGGAATGGTCTTCCTAATGCCTGAACTCTGAAAGAATTCTACAAACCGGACGCCTGTGGAAACACTTGAGTGTCCTTTCAGAGAAAGGCCAAGGACTTCCGAATCCTTAAACGGACTTGGGCTGGTACTAGCATGACAGACGTATTGCTTTCTCCATATACCCTGACAGGGACAGGGCAGGGCGTGGTGCCTTACCCGGCTTCTCAACTTCCGCTTGGGTAGCAGTGTCCATACGGTCTTGAGCAGTCACCAACTGCTAGGCACAGACCAGGGCTTAGAATACAGTTTTAAATCCAGCCCCATTCCCTCAAGGCTCTCCTCTACTAGAATATAGCTCTGGTCATCTGGTGGCCACCAAGAGTTAAGAAGCCTCCCTAAGGGTTTGGGTGATAGCTGGGAATCCTCTGGGGGAAACGTGGCCTCCTCACAGGATTACTGTTCTTTTCCTGGAAGGGAGACGGCCTTTCTGACTCAGAAGAGAGTAGACAAGCTACGGTCAGCAATTGCTTGGTCTACGTCCGGTAGATCGTGGCTATCTCAGCGAGCCTCCATTATTGTCCGTAAGGTAGTCCAGGTCTAACTGTGAAATTTAGATGTTGGACTTCAGTGCATGCTGGGCAGCTTAGAAGATTTATCTCTGCAAATCTTCACCAAGAATCTGAAGGAGGCTCCACGGCCACTACAGAAGCTTGGTGTGTGTGTGTGTGTGTGTGTGTGTGTGTGTGGTGACTCACATGACCTCCCAACTATTAAGTGGGGGAGCCAAGACTTCAACTCTGCAAGCCAGACTCCAAAGCTAATGGATATACTCCGGTCTCAGAGCCTCCCAATCTGGGAGATAAATCTGGGAGAGAGGAGGGAGGGGCCTCACACAGCTTTGGCAAAACCAAAGTTGGGAGCTCAGACATTCTGACTGCCGGTTCCTTGCACATCCAGTTAGGCCTCTTCCTCTTCTTCCTTGGTGATAGCCATGACAGGTCTGTCCGAAGGGTTGTAAACAGTTGTTTATGCTGTCTGGCCCTCTAAGTTAAGCAGCATTTTAAAAGAAATCCTCACAGTCTCAGGAGGCAAAGTATTACAGCCTGTGACTGATAGGCTGGTGAGGTAAAGGGTTGGGGAGTGGGGTGGGGAGTCAGGGGACAGTATTAGTAAATTCAAGGTCACAAAGCCCCCACCTGGCTTATACACCTTAACACCAGGCTCTCTCGCAGAGGTTGGAGGCCAGGAAAGGCAGGGAGCGTTCATTTAGACTCCAGGTGCCAGCACAGGCCAGCGACAAGGAAGGGACAAGATCTGCGGTGACTACTTTTGGGGGGGACACGCGCGACCACCAGGGACAGGTGTCTACTTGGGAGCCTCCTACTGCTCAGCCGCAGGTCTCCAAGCCCTGTGGGAGGCCGGGGTCAGAGGTGTGTGGGACTCCCACACGGGTCGCTATTCTGCTATGGTGGGAGCCGGGGATGCAGCAGCTCTGCCCGGAGACAGAGACCAGAGGGAGGGCGCCCTGCTCGGGGCGACAGAGGCCCCAGAGGCTTTGTGTGTTTGGAGCCAGAGCCCCCACTTTCCTTCCCCGCCTCCTTCCCGCTCTCTTTCTCCGGGACCTAAGTCCCAATGGAGGTTCCAGCAATTAGCACGCGTGGAGGGGGGCGGCCGGGGGCGGGGGCGGCTGCGGGAGGCGACACCCCCATCCTTTGCCACCCGCCGCGCTTCCACCAGCGCTGCCTTGGTCCGCCACCTACCGGCCATGCGCGAGCACAGCAGCGTCTGCCTGAGCTGTTCCTAGGCAGATCTTGATCTTCCATGGACAATAGACAATGGGATTTTTTTTCCCTGAACAATGATTTATTTTAGGGGGTGGGGACAAGGAGGAAGGAGGGAGGGAGGGAGGGAAGGAAAGAGGGAGGGACGGAGGAAGGAGCACTGTGTTTGTCATCGCTTTAGAAAAGAAAAAAATCTCTGTTCTGTCATTGTTTCTGCATATCCATTATATGGAGGACAAAAGAATCCGGTCCTGGAACAACAAAGCCAAGGGAAATGTTTTCCGTGGCTGACATTTAATTGTGAGCACAAGGTGCTGCATTATCACGGGGAGAGACTGCAGAATGGAGCAGGGGCAGAGGCTGGCTTCAAAAGCCTGGGTTCTTAGCTTTAACGTGTCCCATTTTGTACGGCCTCAGAGAGCCCCACTCGGATTGTGCATTACACACAATTCCACAATTCTATAGTTTTTCAACCCACCGCAGGGATTCCTTGTGGGTCATTTCACAGCTCCTCCAGAGTCTGCTCTTTTGCAGCTAGCAGGGACAGTCAGCTTTCTTCACAGCCTTCATACGGATCCTTAATAAAAGAATCTAATCCAACACACACACAGACACACACACACACACACACACACACACACACACACACACACACACCGCTGCTCCTCTAGAGCTGTTGGGAGACCTTGGAGAACTTAGTTCCAGCCTGTCATTTTAGAGATGAGAGAGGTGAAATGCTAACCAAAGTCACACAAGTAATTAGAGATAAAGGCACGGCCAATCTGCTTTCCGCATCCCTGGTCTCTGGGATCCGCCTCTGGCTGCTTTGATGCCGGCAACCCCTGGCCTGACCCCCTCACAGCCATGGTCTCCTCCTTTCTGGCAGCCACGGAGCTTCCTTGCAGGAAGATGGGTGAAAACTGAGGGTGTGGGACGCAAGGGCTTCCTAGCTCAGTGGCAGTCCCCTCATTTATATCTCCTTTATACAATGAAGAGGGCAGCATCTTTATTTGATTATTTATTTTTGTTGTGATATGAAAAACTGACTATAGCTCTCCATGACTCTCCAGAATCCCTTTTTCTCTTGTGATACAGGGTTTGAACCTGTATCTCCTGTGATAGAAGAACAAGGAATGTCTTCCATCTTCTGGACTGTGTTTGGCAGGCTTCTGATAAAGGGGGTAAGTGACCCTCCCAAAAGCTTCAGTAATTCACATTTCTTTGCAAGACCCCGTGGTAGTAGTAATAGTAGTGGTAGTTGTTGTAGTGGTGGTAGTAGTTAGTAGTGGTAGTAGTAGTAGTAGTAAATCTTAGGGGAGATGCAGACAACTGATCCTGTGCTAAGAAATAGACACATTGTTATTGTACCACCTTGCAAGAACATCCTGTAACAGCTACAGTTGCCTTTCAAGTTCTCCTGTGTCACACTGAAACAGAAGAGTTTTGGTCTTAGACAAGCAACTCAGTACACGTCTCTGCACATCCAAAATAAGCCAGCCTCAAAAGCAGCCATCATGCTTTATAGATTGTTCAGCCTGCCTAAAGCGAACAGATCCACCTCACAGTCCGCAGACAACTAGTCAACAAGCAGGGGAAAATTTCTAAACAAAAGACCAGAACATTCCCGAACTCTTTTTAAACTGTCTTCGAAGAGCTGGAGAAGAAAACCGGGTTGGCAGGCAGTGCCTGAGCCCTTCGGTTGGGCTTTCGCACTTTAAGAACATTGGTTTCTGCAGGGACCATGTGACACGGTAACAGGGAGCTCAGATCTCTAAATCTCTCGTTTTTTCCTTTGTGTCATCCTGCCTGCACCCCCTCCTGGATGGTGATTCACCCTGTCTCTGCAAAAAAAGATCCACGGTGCAGTGATGTTCTTTCTATGTGGCGACTCCACGCTCTGCCTTAAGGATTCTGTGCAAATGAGTGTGATCAACCGAGATAACAGAGGTTGGGAGATCTGTGAAAGGGTTGGGTTGTTCCTCAGATGTGGGATGTGGTATCCATAGGTTCAAGAGTATGAAGCCGGAATATTACTCACTGAAACACTATTCTAAGAATTAGGAAAATAAATCGGGCCCCCTTTTTTTTCCAGATAGGTGCATAAGGTTCTACATGGGGGCTGGGAGGAATGTCACTTGTAGAGCTCACCCTAGAGAGCTTTCCCCTAATGTTGCAGTCTGGTAAATGCTAGAATCTTGGTGACTCACTGCTTCCCCGATGTCCTTATTTGGTAGCATGCAAATAAAAAAAAAAAAAAAAAACACGATCGTTTCAGATTTAGATTTCCTCAAATCGTGGTGTGAGCAGCTATTTTTACTTTTGCTTCAATCACCATTCTCAGTAGTAGAAAGTGTATTTAGAGTTGTAAAAACTGCTTTTTTTTTTTTTTCATTTGCAGGCTAAATTTAAATATGGAATTCAGCAACCGAAGAACTCTCTTGGTCAGATCCAGTAGTCATGACCAGGAAGTCTGGTTCCTCTGGCATACGGCTGTACTCTCCACCCAGCTCTGATTCCCTACTAGTTTACAAGTCCTTGTTTGTAGTCAGTCGCCATAGCACTCCCATGTGCTGGGCCTTACCTTGCCCACAGACGCACTAGACCCAATTCTCTTCACATCTGCACGGACTACCCGCAGGTCCAGCGACACGACACTCATTTTGCTGAAGGTGAAATCTAACCAAGGCAGCTGCTCTATCCATCACATCCTGCATCTCCACAGCCTTGGCTGATGCCAGATAAGGATGGTACCCTTAGTGTCCCCAGTAGTTGTCACATCCATCCAGAACCAACACTCGTGCTTCCACATAGGTCAGAACTGGAGTTTCCCTACTTCCCATGGGCAGCTGTGTGGCTGGGGGATACCTTCCTGTGAACTGGCTTTCCGAAGCACGTGTGGATGACAACCCTTCAGGGACAGCAGTCCACACTGTATTTTCAGTCCCGCCTTATTCCGATCTTGTCTCCTCCTGTTTGATAAAGCCACCTGTGTAGCTCTTAGGGTCCAGGCTGGAGGCGCTAACTTCCTGTCTGCGGGACTCTGTGAGGACAGGCCGACGAGCCCCAGCTGGTTCTCCTTAGACTATCTCGGCTGCCCTCTCGGATGCCTGACTTTGTATTGGAGCAGGTGAGTCACCTTGACGTCAGACCGCACTGAAAGGTGGAAGGGAAGGCTGTTTCTAACCCCGCCCCGAGAGCCATCACCAGAGTCAGGCAATCGTGTTTGCATGCAGCTGTGGCACCTGAGGCAACTGGGTGTGGTCCTCTGCCTAAAATCACCCACCCTGCGAGCATTCCACACCGGGGCTTGCTCAGAGGTGTCTAAGGATCTGGGCATGTCCCTACGTGCTCCTTCCTTCCCGTTCCATCACTTTTCAGCTGAACTCAACTGTGGGCTTCAGCCCTTATAGGCTCTCACAACGTGGGAACCACTCAGTGGGAATACAAGACAATAGCGTCATCTTCCACACATTTATGACATTTTTGTTCTCAATATCTACACGCCGCAAAGTATGGCAGACAGGAAATTAGCGCCTCCAGCCCAGGCCTTAGGAGCCACAGGTGGCTTTATAAACCAACAGTGTTCTAACAGCCACTGAGGGAAGAGAGTTTATCCTTCTACCTCACAACCCGCAGGCCTCTTTTCCCCTCTTTTCATCATGTGCATAAACTGTGCTTAGCCCAGTAACAAGGTTAAATTATGGAACTTTTTGTCAAGACAGATGCTCTGGCCGCGATGGGGACACACAGTGGCCACGACTGAAGCTTAGCCGATTTATTTTCACTTTGCTTGGATCAAGGTCCCTCTGGAAGTCCGGGGAAGGATTTTCACTTAGCTGCACAGAGGCTTTGTGCAAATGTTTGTGGGAGAAGCTGCTAGCCGAGGGGAGAGTCAGCTCATCCGGGTTCCTCTCCCTCCTCTGCATTTCTTTTTTGGGTTTCAAGAGGAGGAGAGTCATCTGAGAAATCTCTCAGGAGTAGGGAACCTGGGCTGTGTAAACACAGGCCAGCTATTTAACCTCTCTAGTGTCCTTCCCATAAGTCTAGTGTGAGGATTGAATGCAACAGAATATGTTCAGAACTTTGTCCAGCGGTCCCTGTGACTATTTCCTCGTGTGTGTGTGTGTGTGTGTGTGTGTGCGCGCGCGCGTACTCATTTGTGTAGGTTAGTGTTTGTTGTCTTCCTCAGTCACTTCACCTTATTTTTCTTTGAGACAAGGTCTCTCACTAAGCCTGGAGTTCACCCATTTGACTAGACCGTCTAGCTGGCAAGCCCCTGGGACCAGCCTGTCTCCAGCCTGTCAGGGCCAGGTTCACCGTGCTTATAGCACTGGGTTAAGCTTTTCTGTGGCTGCTGGGAATTTGGTCTCCGTTGGATTACTGACTGAGCTGTCTCCCCAACTTCTTCCCTCCATTTTACATATTTGTTAAAATAATAATATATTGTATATGCTGACCATTTTCTCCTGGTATGATTATCTATCTCTATCTATCTATCTATCTATCTATCTATCTATCTATCTATCTATCTCTATCGATCTGCCATATGTAGTTATCACATTTCATGTATCTAAATAACCATCTATTATCTAACACTTTCACACTATTATAAATAATAGTGGGGTGGGTGTGTATGCCATGGCATGAGTACTGAGGTCGAAGTGAAACTTTGTGGAATTGATTCTTTCTTTCTACTTTTATGTGACTTCTGGGGACCAGACTCAGGCTGTCAGGCTTGGATCAGGTGGCAGAGTCATCTCGGCCCTCATCAATTATTTATCTCTCCATCCATCCACTTAGCTATCATTTATTTATCATTCATCAAGTATCTATTTATCATCTATCTATCTATCATCTATCATTTATCAATCCACCAATCAATCAATCAATCAATCAATCAGCTACCTACCTACATACCATTTAACTCTCAGTCCGAGTATTCCCACTGGGGGCCTAATATGCCAAGATTTGACATGTGTTCTCAACAGTGAATCAAGCACATCTTTGGCAAACGCTCACAGCAAGGTGCCGTGGGGAGGTGCCTGAAGATGCATGCAGACAGAGCCATGCAGTAGATGTGTCGCCCAGGAAAGAATTGCTATGGCAAGGCCCAGACAGGGAGAGCATCTCTGTCTCCAAAAGGTATGTCCACCCCATGATCAATACTTTCTAGATTAAGAGGGATGCCTACCTTTTATTTCTCTCTCTCTCTTGCAAGCTCAGCTTCAACTGCTTCCAGAGTTCTGTCTGCACTTGGAAATACACCTCACGTGTCTTTCTACCCATTCCGTGCTCATGTCCTACTTCCATTCTTTTTGCTTCTAGTGTGGAGCATTGCAGGAGCCTTCCACCTGGTCAATCTCTACCTACCTCACACACTTCCCCTTTTATAAAAAACCATCCTAAAACTGCCAAATTATAAAAATCACTGCTTTTCCTAAATATGTTGACACCCAGAGCATCCAATGTCCTTATAGGAAAATGTCCAAAATTCTCTTGGATTCCAACCCCTTGTCTGTTTCCTGAATTATTCCCAGACCTGTTTGTCCCTCTCCAGCTCCCGTGTCTGCCCTTGCTGACACGTTTTGGATAGTTCAGAGCTTTGTTCCTGTGTGTGGTGTTGGACTTGAAGGGATACCGGAGAGTGTGTTTTTCATGGTGTTACACATCTGGAATGAATCTTGTGAGGTTTTCTTGGCATTTCCTGTCTCTAAGTCATCTAGGGCAGCAAGTGACTTGTCAGAGACAGGATTCCTCTGGCTTTGGATGGTTGGTCTTCCTCTCCCTGAAGCAGTCCTTTCACTGGTCACTTTAGGTTGATGTCCTAAGATGTCAGTTCACTGGAGCACCCCCTCTGGTGCTTTTTTAAATGCAGGTCCTCACTGTCAATACACACAACAACATTTGCTTACTGTGGGACAAGGGCGCTTGATGTCACAATGCATATAGTATGTATCATAATTAAGACAATTCCATATGTGTGGTCTACGGCACAGACTATGATTACAAACTACTCTGAGTTGATTTTAATATTTTTTTTGAGAAGGCTGGGAGGTGGCTTAGTGGATAAAGCACTTAGGCACTAGGCATGAGGACTGGCGCTCAGACCCCCAGAACACACTTGAAAGCCCGGCAGAGCAGCAACTGCTCCTAATCTCAGCCCAGGAAAGGCAGACACAGAAGGCCCTCAGAACAAACTGACTGCCTAGGAGAGTTAGAATACATGAGCTTCTCATTCAGCGAGGGATCCTGTCCCAGCTAATCAAGTAGAGAACTGTTGATTAAGACATGGCACAAGCCTTTAATCCCAGCACTTGGCAGGCAAATTTCTGAATTCAAGGCCAGCCTGGTCTACAGAGTGAGTTCCAGGACAGCCAGGGCTACACAGAGAAACCCTGTCTTGGAAAAAAAAAAAAGACATATGACAATGTTAAGCATTATGAACATTGTCACTGAACATTTTTCAGGAAACGTAATAGTTAATTAATAGTTTCTCTGCTTTCTAATAATGGTGTGTCCTTACTTGAGCGGTTTCTAACATCATCTATATTAAGTTGAGTTTAATGATCAATGCTTATTTATTGAATAGCAACCTGCCTCTCATGTGATGGTGCAGGCCTGTAATCCCAAAGCTTAGGGGAATGAGGGAGGTGGGCTGTTTGAATTTCAAGGCCAAGCTGGCTACATACTGAGGGTTTTTTCCTCATTAAATAAACAAACAGAAAGAGAATCAGTCAAGTAATAGGGTTCATAGATCGCTACCCCCAAGCACCTCACAGTGTAGAGGGACACTGAATGATGTCAAATGATGTAGAATGAAAATACCATCAAGCCACTGCTCCTCCAGCCTCCCAAAAGCAACATTTCTTTCTTTCTTCTATTTTTAAATTGGATGATCTTCTTTTCTTAAGATTTATTTATTATTATATCTAAGTACACTATAGCTGTCTTCAGACACTCCAGAAGAGGGAGATCTTGTTACAGATGGTTGTGAACCACCATGTGGTTGCTGGGATTTGAACTCAGGACCTTCGGAAGAGCAGTTGGTGCTCTTAACTGTTGAGACATCTCTCCTGCCCAAAAGCAACGTTTCTATGCTTTGTCAAATACTTGGAAGAACCAGGGCTCTGTGAGGCATTTAGGGAAAACATCACTCCTCTTTCCCCCAATTCTCAATGTTCCTGTGATGACATTACACATCTTTTCCCTTCATTGATTTCCTTGTCACCAACCCTAAAGGCTCAATATCACCTTAATTCATGAAACCAACACTTAGTGAGCACTCCAGTATGAGAGGCATTTCCTAAATGAAGGGTTGAGTCTACAATGAATTAGGCACAATTCATATTCAAAACCTCTCATAGATCACGACACGCCACAAAATAAAATATAAGCAATCCATCAATGAGCTTCCTTCAGTCAGAAGTGGGGTCAAGGGGTCTAGGGAACAGGAAGGACTTGGCCTAAGGATGGGGGTGTCTAGAGGAAGTGGGTTCAGGTTTGGGTGCGTGTCACCCCAATCATCTTCAAATGGCTGGGAAATGTAGGAGCAGAGCTTGAAATGAGGCAACACGCCCCTGCTGACATAGGAAGCAACACAACGGGGTTGTATTACCAGGAGGGTCCAGCAGGGGAGAAGAGGGTGATGAAATAAGATGACTATGATGCCCCTGCTTTCTTATTAAGTAGTAATTTAAGCACTGATGGGTTGAATTTGTAACATCTGAAAGAGGAATAAATTCAAGGATTTATTTACTGATGTACTTAATAAAACATCCCTTGTTTTCCTGGAGGGATAGGGTTAAGGCAGTCCCACGTGGACTGACCAGGGCATATGCTCTTGAGAAGGCTAGTGTATGAGATCCACCCATGCACAGTTGCTGTTCAAAAACAACACCGACTGCTGGGTCCTGTCCTTCAGGCAGCTCACCTTGAAGACTCTTACCCTTGATTTGTTGGGTCGAAAATTTAATATCCAAAGCTACCAGATGGGATCTGAGTGCTATCCTTCCTATCTTGCATTTTTTCCGTTGGACTTGGTCATAATGGCTGCTTAAGAAGGAACAGAGGGCCCCTTAAAGTGCACCCAACAGTCCCAAATTGCATCCCTCTCTTGGCCTCTATATTCCAGACCAAAGCTTTAGCAGACTTCTGCTTTCCTAGGGGCCATGCAGTAATAGGAGCCCCAGAGACCAAGCAAGTACCCAGAACTCCAGAGGTCACACATGTACTTGAGAGGCAGTGTTGGTGCCCCAAACCCAGAGGTCATGCAGGACATAAAAACCCAGCAGAGACATGCTACCAAACTTGAAGACTCATTGTTCATCAGAACCCCAGTCCACTCAGGACAGAAGACCATAGAAGAAACAGAACCCAAGGTGGAAAATCCAAAACCCATCCATCAAACAAAGATAAACTCAGAAGTCAATATGTAAACCTATAATAACCCCAAACACAGATTACTAGAGGCCAACATAAGAACACAAATAATAGTATTCAGGGAAATATGACACCACCAGAGCCAAGCTATACTACTATAGCAAGCCCTAGATATTCTAACATAGCTGAAGCACAAAACAAAATGACGGTAAATACAACTTTATGAAGATGATAGAAGACTTTAAAGAGAAAATGAATAAATCTCTTAAAGAAATACAGGAAAATACAACAAATGGGTGGAAAAATAAAGGAATAAAACTGTCCAAAACTTGAAAATGGAAACAGAGGCAATAAAGAAGATAGAAACTGAGGGAATCCTGGAGATGGAAAATCTAAGTACGCAAACAGGAACTGCAGAGGCAGCATCACCAACAGAACACAAGAGATGGAAGAGAGAACATTTCTCAGGCATAGAAAACATGAGAAATTCATATATAGGTCAAAGAAAATGTTAAATCTAAAAAGTTCCTGACACAAAACATACAGGAAATGTGGGAGACTATGAAAAGGCCAAACCTAATACTAGAAATAGAAGAAGGAGAAAATTCTCATCTCAAAAGCGCAGAAAATATCAACAAAATCATAGGAAAAAAAAAAAAAAAAACTTCCCTAACTTAAAGAAAGAGGTGGCTATAAATCTACAAGAACCTTACAGAACACCAGAAAAGAAAGTCTCCCTGTTAACTCCCTCCCCCTGATAGATAATAAAACACTAAATGTCCAGAACAAAGACACAATATCAAAAGCTGCAGGGTAAAAGGCCAAGTAACATATAAAGACAGGCCGGGTGGTGGTGGCGCACACCTGTAATCCCAGCACTCTGGGAGGCAGAGGCAGGCAGATTTCTGAGTTTGAGGCCAGCCTGGTCTACAGAGTGAGTTCCAGGACAGCCAGAGCTATACAGAGAAACCCTGTCTTGAAAAAAACCAAATCCAACCCTCCCCCCCCAAACCAAACCAAACCAAACCAAACCAAAAAAAACATATAAAGACAGACCTATTACAATTATACTCAACTTCTCAACAGAGACTTTAGAAGCTAGAAGGGCCTGGGCAAATGTCTTGATGACTCTAACAGACCACAGATGCCAACCTAGACTACTATACCCAGCAAAACTTTCAATCACAATAGATGGCAAAAGGAGATATTCCATGACAAAACCAAATTAAAACAATATCTATCCACAAATCTGGCCCTATAGAAGATACTAAAAGTTAAACTTCAACCCAAGGAAGTTAACTACACCCAAGAAAACACAGGAAACAATTCTATACCAACAAAACCAAAAGAAGGGACACACACACACACACACACACACACACACACTACCACCACCAACATCAAATGAACTGGAATTAATCATTGGTCATTAATATCTCTCAACATCAATGGACTCCATTCTCTAACAAACAAAAATACACAGGCTAACAGAATGACTGAGAAAGAAGGATCCATCGTTTTGTTGAATATAAGAAATATATCTCAACATCAAAGATAGACATTACCTCAGAGTAAAGGGCTAGGAAAAGATTTTCCAAGCAAATGGACTTGGAAGCTGTGCAGCAGGTGATATAGCCATTCTAAAATCTAACAAAATAGACTTCCAACCAAAATTAATCAAAAGAGATGGGGAAAGACCCTTCATACCCATCAAAGGAAAAATCCACCAAGATGACATCTCAATTCTGAATATCTATGCCTCCAATGCAAGGGCACCAACATTTGTAAAACAAACAGTACTAAACCTTAAATCACACACATCAAATCACACACATAAATGGCGGGAGACTTCAATACCCTATTCTCACCAATTGACAGGTCATCCATACAGAAACAGAACGGAGAAATAATGGGGTTAACAGATATTATGACTCAAATAGACCTAACAGATATCTACAGAACATTTCACCAAAACACAAATAAATATACCTTCCTCTCAGCACCCCATAGAACTTTCTCCAAAATTGACCACAAAAACAAGTCTCAAGAAATACAAGAAAACTGAAATAATTCCTTGTATATTATCAGATCACCATGGATTAAAGCAGGACTTTGTGTTCAACAACAACACAAAGAGCAGAAAGCCAACAAACTCATGGAAACTGAAGAACTCTCTACAGAATGACCACTTGATCAAGGAAGACATGAGGAAAGAAATTAAAGACTTCCTAGAATTCAATGAAAATGAATGTACAAAATATCCAAACTTATGAGACACAATGAAAGCAGTGCTATGAGGAACATTTATAGCACTAAGGACATTCACAAATAAATTAATGAGATCTCATACTAGCTACTAAACACACACCTGAAGGCTCTAGAACAAAAAGAAGCAAACACACCCAAGAAAAGAAGATAGCAAGAAATAATCAATTTCAGGATGAAATCAATAAATTGAAACAAAGAGAACTAAACAAAGAATCAACTAAACCAAGAGCTGGTCCTTTGAGAAAGTCAACAAGATAGACAAACCCTTAGCCAAACTAACTAAAAGGTAGAGAAAGAATATAAAACGTAATGAAATCAGAAATGAAAAGGGGAATATAACAACAGACACCAAGGAAGTCTAAAAAATTATTTGATCTTATTTCAAAGATTACAAAGTATTTTCTGTACTCCACAAAATTGAAAAGTATAACAGAAATGGAAATTATTCTTGATAGATACTACTTTCCAAAGTTAAATCAAGATCAGATAAACAATTTAAATAACCCTTAAAGATATAGAAGCAGTCATTAAAAGTCACTCAACCAAAAAGAGCCCAGGGCCAGATAATTTTAGTGCAGAATTCTACCAAGTTTTCAAAGAGGATCCAATATCAATACGCTGCAAATTATTCCATGAAATAGAAACAGAAGGAACACTGCCAAAATCATTTTATGAGGTCACAGTCACCATGATATCCAAACCACACAGACTCAACAAAAGAAAGAAAATTTCAGACCAAGTTTCCTAATGAACATTGATGCAAAAATACTTAATAAAATACTTGCAAATCAAATCCAAGAATATATCAAAAAGATCATCTACCATGATCAAGTAGGCTTCATCTCAGGGATGCAGGAATGGTTCAATATACGAAAATCTGCCAATGTTAAGATCCAAAACTCAAGTGACAGCAGATGCTGGTGAGGATGTGGAAGAATAGGAACACTCCTCCATTGCTGGTGGGATTGCAAGCTGGTACAACCACTCTGGAAGTCAGTTTGGTGATTCCTCAGAAAATTGGACATAGTACTACCGGAGGTCGCAGCTATACCTCTCCTGGGCATATACCCAGAATATGTTCCAATGTGTAATAAGGACACATGCTCCACTATGTTCATAGAAGCCTTATTTATAATAGCCAGAAGCTGGAAAGAACCCAGATGTCTCTCAACAGAGGAATGGATACAGAAAATGTGTTACATTTACACAATGGATTACTACTCAGCTATTAAAAACAATGAGTTCATGAAATTCTTAAGCAAATGGATGGACCTAGAAAATAACATCCTGATTGAGGTAACCCAATCACAAAAGAACACACACTCACTGATAAGTGCATATTAGTCCAGAAGCTTGGAATACCTAAGATACAATTCATAGACCACATGAAGCTCAAGAAGGAGGAGGACCAAAGTGTGGGTGCTTTGGTCCTTCTTAGAAGGGGGATCAAAATACCCATGGTAGGAGATACAGAGACAAAGTGAAGAGCAGAGACTGAAGGAAAGGTCATCCGGAGACTGCCCCACCTGGGGATCCATCCCATACACAGGTACCAAACCCAGACACTATTGTGGATGCCAGTAAGTGCTTGCTGACAGTAGCCTGATATAGCTCTTGTCTCTCAAGGACAAGCTCTTGTCTTGTCAAGCTCTGCCAGTGCCTGACAAATACAGAGATGGAAGCTCTCAACCAACCATTGGACTGAGCACAGGGTCCTCAATGGAGGAACTGGAACAACCCAAACAGCTGAAGGAGCTTGTAGCCCCATAGAAGGAACAGCAATATGAATCAACCAGTACCCCCAGAGCTCCCAGGGACAAAACCATCAGCTAAAGAATACACATGGAGGGACTCATATCTCCAGTCACATATGTAGCAGAGGATGGCCTTGTCAGACATCAATGAGAGGAGAGGCCCTTGGTCCTGTGAAGACTCAATGCTCCAGCGTAGGGGAATGCCAGGACAGGGAAGCAGGAGTGGGTGGGTTGGTAAGCAGGAGGAGCGGGGATGGGATAGGGGGTTTTCAGAGGGAAAACGAGAAAAGGGGATAACATTTGAAATGTAAATAAAAAAATCTAATAAAAATCCACCACACAAATTGGAAAAGGAAAAACCAAAACAAAATACATAGTCATCTCAATAAATGCTGAAAAGGCCTTTGACAAAAATCCAATACCCTTTCATGATAAAAGTATTGGAGAGATCAGGAATATAAAGCACATATCTAAACATAATAAAGGCAATTTACAGCAAGCCTATAGCCAATATCAAATAAATGAAGAGAAACTTAAAGCAATTCCATTGAAATTAGGGACAAGACAAAGCTACCCACCTTCTCCCTGTCTACTTAGTATAGTACTTGAAGTTTTAGCTAGAACAATAAGACAACTAAAGGAGATAAAGTGGATACAAATTAGAAAGGAAGAAATCAAAGTATTGCTATTTGAAGATGATATATTATACAGAAGTAACCCCCAAAATTCTACCAGGGAACTGATAAACACTTTCATCAAAGAGACTGTTCAGTAGCCACCCCTATATATAAATGATAAATGGCCAGGAGTGCTGACAAGCCTGTAAGTGTAGGTAAAACCACCACTGCTGCTCAGAGGGACCCACCCAGAAGCCTTAGGACACAGGACTTAGAAGCAACCTGGGACAGGAGATTTCCAGTTTCTGTCTGTGCCAGCTGAGCTAATCTTCTGCCACAAGAATCCGTACCCAAATAGCACAGGGAGAGAGCTATCCTCCCAGGAGTGCCCACAAGCCTGTGAGTGCAGGTAAAACCATCACTGCTGCTCAAAGGGACCTGTCAGGAACCCTCAGGACACAGGAACCTAGGATCACCTGGAGAGGGCTAGTCTCCCAGGAGAGCTGACACACCTGTGAGCACAGGTAAGACCACCACTTCTGTTCAAATTCCTGGCCCAACAGGAGCCCTCCAAGAGCCATCAAGTCACAGGATCCAAGGACAACGGTGGACAGGATCTTTCTGGTTTCTGTCTACACCCCAGACCTGACCCTGTGCCACAGTCCTTGAAACCTAAATTCTTCCCGGAGAGAACTGGTCTCCCAGGAATACTGACACAGAGGCTTGCAGGAGGGACAAACCACAGTCAGACACAGCAAGAATACCTAACACCAGAAATAACCAGATTGTGAAAGGCAAGGGCAAGAACATAAGTGACAGAAACCAAGGCTACTTGGCATCATCAGAAACCAGTTCTCCCACCACAGTGAGTCCTGGATACCCCAAAACACCAGAAAAGCAAGACTCTAATTTAAAATCACATCTCATGATGATGATAGAGGATTTTAAGAAGGACATAAATAACACCCTTAAAGAAATACAGGAGAACACAGGTAGAAGCCCTCAAAGAGGAAATATAAAAATTCCTTAAAGAAGTATAGGACAACACAACCAAATAGGTGAAGGAATTGAACAAAACCATCCAAGATCTAAAAATGGAAATAGAAACAATAAGGAAATCACAAAGGGAGACAATCCTGGAGATAGAAAAACCTAGGAAAGAGTTTAGGAGTCATAGATGCACGTCACTAACAGAATACAGGATATAGAAGAGAGAATCTCAGGTACAGAAGATACCATAGAAAACATTGACAGAACAATCAAAGAAAATGCAAAATGCAAAAAGCCTCTAACACAAAACATCCAGGAAACCCAAAACACAATGAGAAGATCAAACCTAAGGGTTACAGGTATAGAAGAGAATGAAGATTCCCAGCTTAAAGGGCCAGTTAATATCTTCAACAAAATTATAAAAAAAAAACTTCCCTAACCTAAAGAAAGAGATTCATATAAACATACAAAAAGCCTACAGAACTTCAAATAGATTGGACCAGAAAAGAAATTCTTCCTGTCACATAATAGTCAAAAAACCAAATGCATAAAACAAAGAAAGAATATTAAAAGCAGTAAGGGAAAAAGGTCAAGTAACATATAAAGGCAGACCTATCAGAATTACACCAGACTTCTCACCAGAAACTATGAAAGAAGATCCTGGGCAGATCTCATACACACTTAAGCGAACACAGATGCCAGCCCAAACTACTACAACCAACAACACTCCCAATTAACATAGAGAAACCAAGATATTCCATGGAAAAACCAAATTTACACAATATCTTTCCACAAATCCACCCCTACAAAGGATAATAGTTGGAAAATGCCAACACAAGGAGGGAAACTACACCCTAGAAAAAGTAATCTTCTTTCAACAAACAAAAGAAAATAGTCACACAAACATAAAAATAACATCAAAAAACAACAGGAAGTAACAATCACTATTCCTTAATATCTCTTAACATCAATGGACTCAATTCCCCCAATAAAAAGACAGACTAACAGACTGGATACGTAAACAGGACCCAGCATTTTGCTGCTTACAGGAAAGACACCTTTAAAAGTCCCACAGTCTTTGCATATTAAAAGTTCAATCACTTTAAAATGTCCAATATCTTTAAAATTCAAAGTCTTTTAAAAATTCAAAGTCTTTTAACTGTGGGCTCCACTAAAATACTTTCTTCCTTCAAGAGGGAAACATAGGGCAAAGTCACAACCAAAAGCAAAACTCAGACTCTAATGGTTCAATGTCTGGGATTCAACTCACAATTTTCCGGGCTCCTCCCAGGGCTTGCGTCACTTCTTCAGCTCTGCCCTTTGTAGCACACAGCTTGTCTTCTAGGCTTCAGCTGCCTGTACTCCACTGCTGCTGCTGTTCTTGGTGGTCATCGCATGGTACTGGCATCTCCAAAATGCTATTTTCCATTGTAATTAGGCTTCACCAATAGCCTCTCATAGGCTCTCTTCATGGTAACAAGCCTCTGCTCCTATGCATGACCCCTTCAAGTCCTGGGCCATGAATTGCAACTGAGACTGCACCTTCACCAATGGCCTTCCGTGGCCTCTCACTGTGCCAAGAGCCTCAGCTGCTCTTCATGACCCCTTCATGCCTTCAAAACCAGTACCATCTGGGTGACTCTTACACAGTACCAAGTCTAGCCACAGCACACAATACAGCTGTGGCTATCTCTGGAACACACTCTCTGTGCTCTCAGAAAACACTTCCCAGAAGATTTCATCTTAGTGATGTGGTCTCTTAATCTCCACTAATTTCTTAGCTCCAGCTAACCAGCATCAATAGTCCCAGTAACATAAAGGTTTGCTTTAGTGGTTCTGGTGTCTTGTTAATCACAGCTGATTCTTCAGCCCCAGCTAACCAAAACCACAGAATCTTCACAATCAAAACATGGCCACTGTAAGTGTCTTTAATCTTCCCTTTGAAATTTCACAAGCCAGGCCTCCATCTTCTGCATTGTTCTTAACATTGTCTTCCAAGCTCCTACAGAACTTTCCACCGAACTCTTAATATCGAATGGATCATCTAGCCCAAAGTTACAAAGTCTTTCCACAGTCCTCCCCAAAACATGGTCAGGTTGTCACAGGAATACCCCACTCCCGGCACCAATTTGTCTTAGTCAGGGTTTCTATTCCTGCACAAACATCATGACCAAGAAGCAAGTTGGGGAGGAAAGGGTTTATTCAGCTTACACTTCCACATTGCAGTTCATCACTAAAGGAAGTCAGGACTGAAACTCAAGCAGGTCAGGAAGCAGGAGCTGATGCAAAGGCCATGGAGGGATGTTTCTTACTGGCTTGCTTCCCCTGGCTTGCTCAGCCTGCTCTCTTATAGAACCCAAGAGCACCAGCCCAAAGGTGGAACCACCCACAAGGGGCCCTCCCCACTTGATCACTAATTGAGAAAATGCCCCACAGCTGGATCTCATGGAGGCACTTCCCCAACTGAAGCTCCTTTCTTTGTGATAACTCCAGCCTGTGTCAAGTTGACACACAAAACTAGCCAGTACAACACCTTAGTATCAAAGACAAACACTACTTCAGAGTGAAGGGCTGGAAAACAATTTTCCAAGCAATGGTCCCAAGAAACAAGTTGGAGTAGCCATTCTAATATCAGATAAAATTGACTTTCACCTAATACTCATCAAAGGAAAAGTCTACCAAGAACTCTCGATTCAGAACATCTATGCTTTAAATACAAGGGCACCCACATTCATAAAAGAAACTTTACTAAAGCTCAAAGCACTCATTGTACCTCATACAATAATAGTGGGAGACTTCAACACCCCACTCTCATCAATGGACAGATCATGGAAACACAAAATAAACAGAGACACAGTAAAACTAACAGAAGTTATGGACCAAATGGATTTAACAGGTATCTATAGAACATTTCATCCTAAATCAAAAGAACATACCTCCTTCTCAGCACCTTATGGTACCTTCTCCCAAAACTGACTATATAATTGGTCACAAATCAGACTTCAACAAATATAAGAAGATTGAAATAATCCCACGCCTCCTAACAGATCACTACGATTAAGGATGATCTTTAATGGCGACAAAAACAACAGAAAGCCCACATATAAATGGAAGCTGAACAATGGTCTACTCAATGATAACTTGGTCAAGATGAAATAAAGAAAGGAATCAACGACTTTTTAGAATTTAATGAAAATGAAGGCACAACATACCCAACCTTATGGGATACAATGAAACCAATGCTAAGAGGAAAAATCTTCTTAGTTCTGAATGCCCACAAAAAGAAACTGGAGAAAGCATACACTAGCAGCTTAACAGCACACCTGAAAGCTCTGGAACAAAAAGAAGCAAATATACCCAAGAGAAGTAGATGACAGGAAATAAACTCAGAGTTGAAATCAATCAAGTAGAAACAAAAAGAACTGTACAAAGAATCATCAAAACCAGGAGCTGGTTCTTTGAGAATATCAACAAGACAGATAAACCCTTAGCTATACTAACCAGACACACAGTATACAAATGAACAAAATCAGAAATGAAAAGGGAGATATAACAACAGAAACTGAGGAAATTTAAAAAATCATCAGATGCTACTATAAAAGTCTATACTAACACAACTAGAAAATTTGAATGAAATGGACAATTTTCTAGACAGATGCCAAATACCAAAGTTAAATCAGGATCAGATAAACAATCTCAACAGTCCCATAACCCTTAATGAAATAGAAGCAGTCTTTAAAAGTCTCCCCCCCCCAAAAAAGCCCAAGACCAGATGGATTTAGTGCAGAATTCTATCAGACCTTCAAAGAAGACCTAACACCAACACTCTTCAAACTATTCCACAAAATAGAAACAGAAGGAACTCTACCCAATTCATTCTATGAAGCCACAGTTATGCTTATACCAAAACCTCACAAAGACCCAACAAAGAAAGAGATCTTTGGACCAATTTCCCTTATGGATATTAATGCAAAAAAACTCAATGAAATGTTCTCAAACAGAAGCCAAGAACACATCAAACTGATTATTCACCATGATCAAGTAGGTTTCATCCCAAGGATGTAAGGATGGTTCAATATTCGGAAATCCATCAATGTAATTCACTACATAAACAAACTCAAAGAAAAAAAATCACCACAAGATTATTTCCTTAGATGCTGAAAAAGCATTGACAAAATTCAGCATCCTTCATGTTAAAAGTCTTGGAAAGATCAGGAATCCAAGGTCCATACCTAAACATAGTAAAAGCAATATACAGCAATCCAGTAGCCAACATCAAACTAAATGGAGAGAAACTTAAAGCAATCCCCCTAAAATTGGGGACTAGACAAGGCTGCCCTATTCTCTCCCTATGTATTCAATATAGTACTTGAAGTTCTAGCTAGAGCAGTTAGACAACAAAAGGAGGTCAAAGGGATACAAATTGGAAAGGAAGAAGTAAAACTATCACTATTTGCAGATGATATGATAGTCTACTTAAGTGACCTGAAATACTCCCCCAGAGTTCCTAAACCTGATAAACAACTTCAGCAAAGAAGCTGGATATAAAATTAACTCAAACAAATTAGTAGCGTTCCTTTACTCAAAGGATAATCAGGCTGAGAAAGAAATTAGGGAAACAACACCCTTCACAATAGTCACAAATAATATTACATACTTTGGTGTATGTAATATTGTTCTAACCAAGCAAGTGAAAGAACTGTATGACAAGAACTTCAAGTCTCTGAAGAAAGAAATCGAAGAAGACCTCAGAAGATGGAAAGATCTCCCATGCTCATAGATCGGCAGGATTAACATAGTAAAAATGGCCGTTTTGCCAAAAGCAATCTACAGATTCAGTGCAATCCCCATCAAAATTCCAACTTAATTTTTCACAGAATTAGAAAGAACAATTCTCAGATTCATCTGGAATAACAAAAAACCCAGAATAGTGAAAACTATTCTCAACAATAAAAGAATTTCTGGGGAATCACCATCCCTGACCTCAAGCTCTACTACAGGTAAAAACTGCATCATATTGGTACAGTGTCAGGCAGGTAGATCAATGGAATGGAATTGAAGACCCAGACATGGACCCACATACCTAAGGTTACTTGATCTTTGACAAAGGAGCTAAAACCAGCCAGTGGAAAAAAAAGATAGCATTTTCAACAAATGGTGCTGGTTCAACTGAAAGTCAACTTGTAGAAGAATGCAAATTAATCCATTCTTATATCCCAGTACAAAGCTCAAGTCCAAGTGGATCAAGGACTTCCACTTAAAACCAGATACACTTAATCTAATAGAAAAAGAAGTAGGGAAGACCCTCGAACACATGGTCACAGGGGAAAAGTTTCTGAACAGAACACCATCAATGGCTTATGCTCTAAGATCAAGAATCAACAAATGGGACCTCATAAAATTGCAAAGCTTCTATAAGGCAAAGGACACTGTCAATAAGATAAAATGGCAACCACCAGACTGGGAAAATATCTTTATCAAGCCTTCATCCAATAGAGGGCTAATATCCAATATATACAAAGAACTCAAGAAGTTAGACTTCAGAGAACCAAATAACCCTATTAAAAATGGGGAACAGAGATAAACAGAGAATTCTCAATGGAGGAAACTGGAAGGGCTGAGAAGCAACTAAAGAAATGTTCAAAATCCTTATTCATCGGGGAAATGCAAATCAAAACAATCCTGAGATTCCGCCTCACACCAGTCAGAATGGCTAAGATCAAAAACTCAGGTTAAAAGCAGATACTAGTGAGGATGTGGAAGAATAGGAACACTCCTCCATTGCTGGCAGGATTGCAAGCTGATACAACCACTCTGGAAATTAGTTTGACAGTTCCTCAGAAAATTGGACATAGTACTACCTGAGGACCCAGCTATACCACTCATGGGCATATACCCAGAAGATGTAATAAGGACACATGCTCCATTATGTTCATAGCAGCCTTATTTATAATAGTCAGATGCTGGAAAGAACCCAGACGTCCCTCAACAGAGGAATACAGAAAATCTGGTACATTTACACAATGGATTACTACTCAGCTACTAAAAACAATGAATTCATGAAATTCTTGGGCAAATGGATGGACCTAGAAAATAACATCCTGATTGAGGTAACCCAATCACAAAAGAACACACACTCGCTGATAAGTGGATATTAGTCCAGAAGTTTGGAATACCCAAGATACAATTCACAGACCACATGAAGCTCAAGAAGAAAGACCAAAGTGTGGGTGCTTTGGCCCTTCTTAGAAAGGGAACAAAATAATCACAGGAGCAAATATGAGACAAAGTGAAGAACAGAGCCTGAAGTAAAGGCCATCCAGAGATTGTCCCACCCGAGGATTCATCCGGGATACAGCCACCAAACTCAAACACTATTGTAGATGCCAAGAAAGGCTTGTTGAAAGGAGCCTGATAAGGCTGTCTCCTGAGAGGTCCTGCCAGAGCCTTGCAAATACAGAATTGAATGCTTGTGGCCAACCATTACACTGAGCACAGGGTCCCCAATGGAGGAGTTAGAGAAAGGACTAAAGGAGCTGAAGGATTTTGCAACCCCATAGGAAGAACAACAATATCAACCAAGCAGCTTCCCTCCCCCACCCCGAGCTCCCAGGGACTAAGCCACCAACCAAAGAGTACCCATGGCTCTGGCTGCATATGCAGCACAGGACAGCTGTGTCAGACATCAGTGGGAGGAGAGGTCCGTGGTCCTATGAAGGTTTGATTGATGCCCCATTTTCGGGGAATCAAGGTCAGGGAGGTGGGAGTTGGTGGGTGGGTGGAGGAACACCCTCATAGAAGCAGGGGGAGGGGTGATAGAAGAGGGGGTTTCTGGGAAAGGGGGAAACCAGGTAAGGGGCTAACATTTGAAATATAAATAAATTAAAATAAAAAAAGAAAGAAAACAATAGGAAAAAATAAATGATAAATGGGCCAAGAAAGTAGTAAGAGAAATAATATCCTTTACAATAGCCACAAATAATATAAAATATCTTGGATTGACTCTAGCCAAGCAGGTGAAAAAACAAGAACTTCAAGTCATTGAAGAAAAATAGTGGAGAAGATCTCAGAAAATGAAAAAATCTCCCATGCTCATGGATTGGTAGGATCAACATAGTGAAAACGCCCATCTTACCAACATCAATCTATAGATGCAAAGAAATTCTCACCAAAATTTCAACACAATTTTTTACAGACCTTGAAAGAACAATATTCAACATCATATGGAAAAACAAAAAAGTCCAAAATTGCTAAAACAATCCTGTATAATAAAATAAGTTCTGGAGTAATTACCACTCCTGTTTCAAGCTGTACTACAGAGCAATAGTAATAAAACCCTCATGGGATTGACACCAAAACAGATAAGCTAATAATGGAGTCATCTGAAGACCCACAAGTAAATCCACACAGCTATGGACGCTTGATTTTTGACAAAGAAGCCAAAACTATACAATGAAAAGAGAGAAAATATCTTCAACAGTTGTGGCTGGCCTAATGCATATCTGCAAGTAGAAGAATGTAAATAGATCCCTCTCTGTCACCCTGCACAAAACTCTAGTCCAAGTGGATCAAAGATCTCAACATAAAACTGTTGTGTGCCTGATTCTGCAGGAACCCCAGAGGAGCTCAAGAACTGCAGGGCCCAGCACAGTTATGCACAAGAGTCTTTAGTATTGTTAAGAGTCAGACTGGGATCGCCAACCTTCCCACTGCGCAGATAGGAGTGCGACCCCGAGCCTAGAAGACTTCACGTTTATATATACAGCATAGTTCGGAGTTCTCTGGATATTAGGGTGATGGGGGAGGCGACGAAGCAGGTCGTTTTCCAAACAGACACTGTTTGTTCAGGAGGCAGACAAGGCTGGGAGGGCAACTCTTCTGACCTAGGGAGTAATTGTATGGTGCTATCAGGAACTAGTGTTTTAAGATTTGGCGACAGCAGTCGGTGACCCCTGATTGTTTCTCTTCCATGATCCAAACATGGGACCCTAATCTTCTCAAGGATGTTTCTCTCCCAAGGACAGGCGTGAGCTGCACCTGGGAAGTGCCCAGCCCTTTATCAGGGAGAGGACCAGCTTCAGGGACAGGGAGGCGAGGGAGGTTGTCACTTGTCAGCCCAAGCTGGCAACCTGGCCTCCTCGGGACACTTTGATTAAGGGGCACCTCCATGGAAACAGGGACAGTGATATTCCGGTGCCAGACCCCGGAGCACTCTCTGAAAGGCCAGGGAGGGGGAGGGGAGCCTCATGCTTGCTGGGGGAGGGAGCAGGGGGTGGGGTGGGGGCTTGGGTGGGGTGGGGGTTTGGGTGGGGTGGGGTGGGAGAAGGGGAACTTCTGTGAGAAAGAGCGGGGGCAAGCTGCCAGCGCACCTCAAAAACCAGGTAAGCTCAACCTGATAGAAGAAAATGTGGTGGACAGCCTTGTATGACTTGGGGTAGGATACAACTTCCTCAACAGAACACCAACAGCTCGGGCACTAAGATCAACAATTGATAAATGGGATCTCATGAAACTGAAAATCTTCTGTAAGGCAAAGGACACCATCAAAAGACAAAATGGCAGCCCGCACAATGGGACAAGGTCGTTACCAACTTCACATCTGACAGAGGGTTGATATCGGAAATATATAAAGAACTCAAGAAACTAGACGTCAACTGACCAAATCTGATTTTAAAAAATGGCGCACAGACTTAAACAGAGAATTATCAGCAGAGGAATCTCTAATGACCCCAAAGCACTTAAAGAAATGTTCAACATCCTTAGCCATCGGGAAAATGCAAATCAAAAAGATTCTGAGATTCCATCTTATACCCATCAGAATGGCTAAGATCACAAACTCAAGCAGCAGCTCATGCTGGCAAGGATGTGGAGCAAGGGGAGCACTCCTCCATTGCTGGTGGGGGTACAAACCTGTACAGCCACTTGGAAAATCAATTTGGTGATTTCTCAGAAAATTGGGAATCAAACTTCCTCAAGATCCAGCTATTCCATTCCTGAGGATTCTCAAAGGATGCTCCAGCATACTACAAAGACACTTGTTCAACTATGTTTATAGCAGCTTTATTTGTAATAGCCAGAAACTGAAAACAGCCCAGATGTCCCTCAACCAAAAATGAATAAAGAAGATGTGGTATATTTACACAATGGACTATCGCTCAGTTTTTTAAAATATCGAATCATGACATTTTCAGGCAAATAAATCCAACTCTCATCCTGAATGAGATAGCCCAAACCTAGAAAAACAAACATGGTGTGTACTCACTTAGTAGTGGATATTAGCCACAGGGTAAAGGATAATCATGCTAGAACTCACAGACCCAAAGAAGCTAAGTAATAAGGAAGGCTCAAGGGGGAATTCATGAATCTCACTGAGAAAAAGAAATAGAATAGGCATGTGGGAGGATGAGGGAGGGGACTGGTCAGAGGTTGGGGGTGGAGATGGGAACATGAGGGATCAGTTGAGGGAACATCTCTGTGACAAGCTAGAAACCTAGAGCAATGGAAGCTCTCAGGAATCTATGAGAGTGATCTTTAGCTAAGACTCCCACCAACCAGAATATGAGCCTGAACCAGCCATCTCCTCTAAGCAGGTAAGATTTCCAGTAGAGGGATTGGGACTCCAACTCAGCCACAAACCCACTGATCTACAGTTTGTCCAACAAGATGTGCAAGGGTAAATTTGTCCTGTCTCTAAGCTATGCAGGGGTAAGGATAGAGAAGAAATGGAGAAAATGACCAAGCAACGAGTGGTCCAGCTTGAGCCCCAAGCCATGAAAGAGAACCCACCCCGACACTGCTAATAACATTGTGCTATACTTGCAGACAGGAGCCTAGCCTACTCATAAGAGAGGCTTCGCCCAACAATTGATGGGAACAGATGTAGAGACCCACAGCCAAATCCTAGGCGGAGCCTGGGAGAATCCTGCAGAAGAGCGGGAGGCAGAATTGTTGGAGCCAGAGGGGTCAAGGACATCACAAGAAAATTAAATAACCCGGGTCCATAGGGACTCAGAATAAATGGCCAGGCAGGAAGCCTGGTTGCCTCTGCACGCAGCTGCAGTCGTGCAGCTTGGTCTTCTTGTAGGATTCCTAACAGCAGGGGTGGAAGCTAGCTCCTGACAGGCTGGCTCTGACTCTGTTGCCTGCCTTTGACTCTGTTGCACAGCCTTAGGACCCTTTCCCCTTATTGGGCTGCTTCTTCTAGCCTCAATAGAAGGTGGGGCTTAGTCTCACTGCAACTTGATAAGCCAAGTTTGGTTGATCCCCATGGGTAGCCTCCCCTTTTCTGAAGAAAAACTAAGGAGGAATGGAGTCTGGGAGAAGGACTGCGGGGAGAGGGAGGAAGGAAGGGAAAGGAGGAACAGAGGGGAACAAGGAGAGGAAAACAGCAAGAAAAGGCTCCAAGACAGCAGCTCTAAAACGTTCATTTGCAAATTCCCTTAGAGTAGTGGTTTCTCACCCTGTGGGTGGCCACCCCTTTGGGAGGCAAACAACCCTTTCACAGGGGTTGCCTAAGACCATCTGCGTATCATATAGTTGCATTACAGTTCATAAGAGCAGCAAAATTATACTTATGAAGGAACCATGAAATAACTTTATGGTTGGGGAGGTCACCACGGCAACTGTGTAGTAAGGGTTGCAGCACCCAGAAGCTTGAGAACCAGCCATAGACTAACTGTTTGAGCATGCGCAAATTCAAATCACACACGTGATGCTGGAAGGCACATTTATGTCTCTTCACCTCGCAGACAGCTGCACGCTGTCCTTGGAGGAGATAGTGATGGAGCTGCTTGGCAGTAGCTTTCAAAGAACTTGTGCCTCGTGTCGTCTACTTACTTGACAGTGATATGCCCTGGTGGAAAAAACGAGACCTCGTCCACATCAGAATCCCCAACACCCACTTGCTCAGGGATCCAACTAGAGTTTGCTAAGGCAGAGCTTAAAGGGGGTTAGCAGCGAGCAGGGGGCCTCTGTATTCCAAATCTCCTCTTGGAAACTCTCCCTCGACACGCTTTCTCGGCACCGTGGGTGAGAGGGGAGCAGATTGCTTCGCCAACACTCCATTTGGCGGGGCGAACCTTTGTTTGAATGGTGCGGGGGAGCAAAGGCAGGTTATCGTTGCCGAGCCAGGTGGATGACCCAGAGTACAGAAGAGCTGTGGGAGGTGAGGAGAGGTGAGGAGGAGATTAGCCAGGCTCAAGCAGGATAATTGGAAAAGCAGGGAGAAGGCAGTAAATTATGCCTCTCCACTGGGGCTTAGTTAACATCACAAGAGAAGATGAAACAACAGATTGGCAACCCTGGATGAAAAAACAAACTCAGAGGGTCAAGGTGGGAGGGCTAGAGCTGAGCTCTCAAGGGTTTCCTGAAGCTGGCTACCTTTCCATGCTTAGAACAAGAACACATAAGAGAACAGTGATCTGTGTAATTTCTCCAGAAGTCATTTTCATATTACCAGAGCCTAGATCTGCTAGGAACAGGTTACAAGGTTTTCCAAATCAGTTAGGAAGAGAGAGGGAGAGGGATGGGAGGGGAGAGGAGGAAAAAGAGAAAGAGAGTGAGACAGGGAGGTGGGACTGGGAGTAGGGGGACCAATGTGGTGGGGGGGCAGGAAGATAGGAGAAGGAATGAGTGAGAACTGTCAACCCAGGCACAGGAGTGCACACTCTCTCTGGGCGCCTGTAGCCTTGCTTTGTGAGATTGGGAAAGTTCCTTAACATCTCCGCGCCTCTGTTTTCTCATTTGGAGCAAAGAAATCATTGAGCTATATATAACTTTGTACATATAAAGCTCTTAAAACTTTTCTTAGCACCCAGAACACAATCCAAGAAGCTAACTGGTGACACTAACGGAGCCCTGAAGGGAGCTAAGGCAGCCACTGATGGCTTTGAAAACCTTTCAGAGATTTGAAGGACTTCCTTTCTCCCTTGTCCCTTTTGTCTCCCTTCCTTTCACCCTGAGCTGGAGCTTCTCCTGCCTCAGCTTCCCAAGTACTGGGATTACAGGTGCATGCCACCACATTCAGCTCCAGGCTGGGCTATTTTCATTTACTAAGAGCATTAGGTGTGTGGAAACCACTAACAAGTCTTACCCTATGTCCCACATGACTCATACATGATAAAATTGGGCATGAGGGTGCGTGGATGCGTGCATGTAGAGTCCAGAGATCAACGCTGGGCATCTTCCTCAATTGGGACCCACCTGTCTCTGCTCCCCAGCCCTGGGCTCACACATCCATACTAGCATTAGCCACGTGAGTGGTGAAGACCCAGACTCAAGTCCTCCTGCACAGGTGGAACTAAGCCATCTTCCCATGTGACTTTTCAGTGTCCTGAAGACTCGCCTGCAGCTGAAAAGCACACCCCACTGGGACCTCCATATTAGCTCAGTTTTAAAAATTCACATGAGCCCTTCTTAGACTGGACGAATATACACACTGAATTTTGCATGACCACATGGATCCAGGAGACGGTCACACTCCGCTGCACTCAAAGTATTAGCGAAAGCATTTTACCGTTTCAGAAAGTTACCTCGTCCATTTCAGAAGCTGCTGGTGGGGTCTCGTGGGAACCACTTTGTGTCTGTGGTGCTGTGTATCAGTGGCGCCTTATAAACTTGGTTGTGACATCTCATACTTTGCATATTGAAGCATACATTGATTTATTATAGTTAGCGTATCTCTCTTATGTAAAAGCATTGTGCGGATTGCCTCTTGCTATGTCTGAGTTATGTTCATTAATTTTATTCAGAATATTAAGGTGGTATCAAGAAATACTTGCTATAGAAAAGGTGTAGGCTAGGGGTGTGGCAGCAAGTGCTAGAGTGCCTGCCTACCCACCACCACGAACGAAAGCAGGGGTCGTTCACCCTAACGTGTCTGAAACCGTGGATCACCCAACCCTCGCTCACCACAGTCACAGAAGGCTGATTCCGGAAACTGAGCTCTGAGTGAAGACAATTGGAATGAGATGGGGGAGGGTCGCATGTGGTCTCGCGTTGCCTCTGCTGTTTATAGACGCCTATGTGGTCATTAGCGCTCATTGCCTATGTGGTCATTAGCGCTCATTGCCTGGACTGGCTTTCAAGATCCTAATTTGTAGTTTATGATTAAGATGTCAGGCCTCAGCTGGGTCTGGCACGCGTGTCCGTGATGCCAGTTACTCGGGAAGATGGAGCGGGAGGATGAAAAACCAAGACTATTATGGGGAACTTAGGGAAATTGTGTCTCAAAATAAAAAAAGAAGGTCAGAAAAAGCTGGTTGAAGGGGCGGGATGACAAACACTGATGCTCTGGCCAGGGTAGCACTTCCTGGAGAAAGGTTGCTCTGGGTTGAGTTTGTATTATGTTGCTAAAATTGTTGTCAGAGGTGCAGTCCTTGGCAGGAGAATGGATGTGTGCAAGGTCCTGGAGAGACCACAGGTGTCTGAGCGAGCAGAGCTTTGTGGAGAGGTGGCTACTTCCTCGGGGCCCTTTCAGCTGATCAGTCAATCAAACTTTTAAAAGTCTCTGTCGAATATTAAATAAACTTAAGAGGAATGGTCATTGTACATTTTCTAAATCCTTTCTTTCTCCATCTGGAGGCGTTACAACCAGGAACGCTTCTTTTCTAGAGGTTTCTGTTCTCCTTTGAGAAAGATGGAAGGCCTCCTTCACCTCTCCCACTTCCTGGATTGTCAAAGGCTACCTCCCATCCAGCCTCGGAAGGACTCACCCTGCTTGGGGAAACCTCGGACAACAAATCCTGAGGCTTTATCATTTGTTCCTACAGAAGGAAAAATAGACAAGTATTTCCTGACATAGACAACGAGATAGAGGAAGTCTAAGGGTCTCAGTGCTGTTGGTCATGTTCTCGGGGCTCTGACAGGGAACTAGATGGAGTCACGGCAGAGGCCTATGCAGAGTATATGTTGTGTGTAGAGGAAGGCTGTATTTCCATTGTGGGGAATGGACTTAATTCTCCTGCATGGTTTGGGCAGCTCTGGGAGCCATATAATGAACATCCTGTGACCAAGTGGTTTGTGAGCAGCAGAAATTTATTTTGTATTTTGAGATCCTAAAGTCCAAGAGGAAGGTGTCCATAGCGTTGAGTTGAAGACCTCTGCCTTCTTGTCTGACATGGGGGCAGCAAGGAAAGCTGTCTGCTCTCCATGGCCTCACCCTTAGGAAATAGTCTCCTGACAACCTCACCCACAATGCCATCACGTTCGGGGGTAGCGTTTCAGCCTGACTTTTGAGAAGGCCACTAACATTCAGTCCATGGAGGTGGGGTGGGCCTTGAGTTGGATTTCATCCCATTTGTAGATTCCCTTACGTCATTAGTGAAGGTCTGTGGCAAAACAAAGAGCCGCTAAAACTTGCAGGGCTTTAATCTGAGATAAGCAAAGCACACAGCCATACATTTTCCAAAGAGTTAGTTTTCCACTGCATGCTAAGAGAACAATGTAAGAGATGGGAAGGAAGGAGAAGGGTAGGCAGCAGGAAGTGCTGGTGAAATACTCACCAGGACTCAGCAGCTATGTGAGCTCTATGTCAGAGAGAAATTAGGAGAGTCTCACCCTTCTCTTTGGCGGTCTGCAAACAGCTTTGTGTTTCCCTTTCCCCCTTCTTTGTGCTACCGAGACCAAAATTGTACCATCTGCTAGAAAAGAGAAAAGGCTACAATGTATGTCAACATCAGGACCACTGGATGCTCAGCCCGCATGGACACTGCAGCTGGGGAGCAGCTTATAAAACTCCATGGGCGGCCAGCTCAAAGTGCCAGTGACACTGGAGAGGGAGCCAGTGGGAGCCAGAGGGCTGCCAGGCGTCGAGTAACGGGAAGAGAAAGTTCTCTTAGCGGTAAGTTAGCAGCCTGTGGCCCTGAGCAGTTGGGACCTTAGTGGAGAAAGGTGTTCTTAGCCAGAAGTGCTGGGGGAGCTGAGCTCGGTGAGAAGCTGACGGAGCCCTCAGGCTTTCGGAGAGACCCCAGAAATCTGAGGGAGATCTTCAGATGCTAGCAGTGCCCATCCTGGCTGTTTTCCTCAGATTTGTCCCCTCGTGGTGTTGTGAGTCAAGGCGGGGGTCTGACTCCATAGATCCCCACCCCCTCTTCTCTTTTTAGCTGAACATCTCCTACTCCTCCATTGGTTGCTAGGCAGGACGACTGTAGTTCCTGATTCCACCAGATGACACTTCAACTTGTCTCCAGGATCCACCGCCTCAAGCTCAAAGCTTCCAACGCTCCAAGTCTCTGGGCTTTTCTCTGTGCCCTGGTGAGCCTCTCGGCTCTCATAGCTTCTTGGCTCTTGATTCCCCTATGCAATCAGTTCCTCTACATTAGTTCTTTTTCTTGCCACTGAAACCAAATACTCAATAGAAGCAATTTAAGTGGGGGAGGGAGGTATTTTGATGCATTCTTTGAAAGGATATAGGCTATTGTGGTGGCGAAGGATTGGTACAGTTCACGGCAGTGGGGGCGTGTGACTGGGACTTCTTACATCTCAGAAGAAGCAGCTGAGAGCTTGCCTCACTGTAAACCTCAAGGCTCGCTCCCCAGCCATCTACTTCCTCCAGCAAGCTGCCATCTTCTCTAAGTTCCAAATCTCCCAGAATGGCGCTGCTAGCTATGGCCCAAGTGTACAAAAACGTGTGATTCCGTGAGAGACGGTGAGCACGCAAACCATAATCCTTAGAACGAAGGACCTTCTGTTCCCAATTCTCTGGTGGCTTTGGTTTGCTGGTTAGGACATTAGGATGTGGTCAGCTATGATTTGGAGAGAGACAGGAGGGCTAGCATAGGGCAGACATTGCTGGGAGAGAGCCATCGGCAAGCAAGACAGCTGAGCATGTGCTTGGCCTTGGAGCTTCAGAGCCGAGGCTTCAAGGGAGACTGTGATGGGAGAATGGCTGGGGATAGGTCAAGCTGGAAGACTATAGAAAGGGAGGTATCAAGGGCAGGGGCACCATGGCTGCTTCTGACCCAGTTTGGGAGTAGGCGTGATTGGGCCAGCAAGAATGATTAGTAAGGGTTCTGGACGGGAAACCCAATGACCTCACACACACACCACACACACACACACACACACACACACAGAGAGAGAGAGAGAGAGAGAGAGAACTGCACTCATACACATCAAATTCATAATAGTAATAAATGAAAAAAAAGAATTCAAGTGTCATGGTAGTGGTGTCTATGACTAACATAATCACTACGGCACACTTGATCTTTGTCTTATGCATGTACCATGGACCTGGCTTCAAATAAAACACACAATAATGTGGCAATGCCACTAACATAGTATTCCTTTCAAATTTCCACCACATCGTATTCCCACTAGGACAAATGTGTACAAATGACTCATTATAATTTCACCCATTACCAGAGCCAAGCCACTAGGGCCTCTGCTAAGAAATGGTAAGAGATGAACACGGAACAAAGCCCAGCACCGTAATGCCATTTTTAAAACATGAAGGATTTCCGAGAGAACCTTTGTTGTACCGGAGGAGCAGAGGCTGTCTGTTTAAGCCACTCTGCTTCCCCTTGTAGAGCCTGACAGAGCAAATCAATCAAAGTAAGCCTTAGTGGCTGCTGAGGTCAGAGATTGCCCCCCACTGATATGCTGAGTTGGTCACAGGGCACAAGACATGGAAGAGAGAGTACAGCCTTGGAGACTTCGAGACGCTGGCTTCCCACCTGTTGCTGTGTCCCCCAGAGATAACAAGGACAGAGCATTTACATCTGGCAGTTCCAACTTCCATCTCCACGCTGAGACTTGTGTCAAAGGCATCAGAGATGATGATGTGCAAAGAATGTTATGTGGGTTCAGGTGGAGGTTGTGAGTTTTTATGCTGCTGTAAGAAAATGTTTCATTGCAGGGTTTACTGTGCCAGGCACCTCTAATGTATGGATGCTTATACGAACTCTGTCGAACACCAGAGGGCAGTAATGAGGGTGCTACATGGCTGCCCGTGGTATGTGGAAGAAGAGCCAACATTAAAAGAACAGTACAGAATGGAATGGCGGAGTCTTGTCATAAAGTCCTGGATTACTGGCTCCCCTTTCACCAGCAACACAGAGGAGTTTAAGAACACACCATTACTACTGTGCTATGAAATGTGGGTACTTTTTCTTTTCATTGATGTCATTAAATCCCTCACCAAAAGCAACTTAGCAAATGCCACTCATTGGTTTTCTCAAAGCTATGCCAAAGGCAAAAAGAGTGTTTATCTTGGCTTATAATTTGAGGGTATAGTTCGTCATAGTGTGTGTGTGGCTGTGCTGGCAGGACATTGAGGAAGCTGGGCACAGCATCTCTGCCATCAGAGAGCACCCACCCTGCACCCACATGGCAGCTCACAACCCTCTGTAACTCCAGTCCCAGGGGATCTTTTTCTGACCTCTGTGAGCATCACACATGCACATGATGTACAAACATACATGCAGGCAAAACACTCAAACCCAAGAAAGAGAGAAATATCTGGTCGGGAATCCATTCTAGTTAATCACAGCTACATAACCAGTCACACTAGAATCTGGTGACTTCAAAGAGCAGGCGTTTTATTATCGCTTGTGGTTTTGGGGGGGGGGAATTCAGGCAGGGCTGGGCACTCCTGTCAGGGTGGGTCTTAGCTCCTCAGTTTTCTAACTATGGAAATGCCCTTTCTGAGATACACAGTGTTGAGTCTCCTAGATGGTTGTGTTAGAGGTTCTGTCATGTTGCCAATGGAGATTAGCCATCATAAAGTGGTCAAGTTGACAATGGAAATTAGCCATCAGAATGTGGCCTCTAAAGCTCCCATCTGTGAGCCTGGAAAGAGGCAAGAGTAGAAGTTGAGTGCTCCTACCAACTGAGTTCAGAGGAGTGGCAAGGTAGATACAACTCCAGGAAACAGGTCACAACAGACCTTCTTGCTAGCCAGATACTTTCATGGAATCCTAACCTGCATAGGCTTCTGCTGACCCTGATACCACGACCTGACTGAAAAGGCTGCGGAGAGACTTCACTGGACAGTCCTAGCGGAACCCAGGCTTGAACACCAGTTCCCCTGTGGTGTCAGTGCCCTGGATGAATCAACCCATTGGCCGGGAAGGGTTTTGAGTGACTTCCAACAATGCCTCATGAAGCACGTCCGTCAGTTCAGCCTTGCCTGAACGGCTGACCCACAAAACCACGAGCCATACATAATACAATGGCTGCTCCTTCTAGCTGCCTATGCTGGTGTGATTGGTTATGCAACAGCGGTTAACTGGAACACACTTCTAACTGGTATATGTTCTAATCAAGTCACCAATGTGACTTGATAAGTGGAGCTTACCAGTTCACCACACTTCCGTGTCAACAGCTATCGTCTTTGGGGAATCCCCAGTAATGTGGGGGATATCACACACAAAGGGTACTCTGGGAACTTGAGACTCTGCTAAAATAACAATGGGATTGCTATAAATTAGGTCAGTGTTTCATAAAGCATCTTGCTGAAGCCAAAGCATCAGCCACACCTTGGTATTTGTTAGGAATGCAGACTCTCACATCCTAGGCCAGACTCCAAATTAGAAGCTCTGGGACTGTGCCAGTAACATAGAAATAATCTCCTGTGATTCAATGCATGGGATAGATAGAAAATCCTCCTGGAAAACACAATGGTACCTTACCTCATGAATGCCTGTGTAGCCTAGCATTTCTGAGCATCGACATTAAGACAAGGTAATTCTTTGTTTTGCTTCCCTGTATTTCTTGGGACATTACCTGCATCTCTTCCTTCTATTCAATAAATCCCAATGGTACCATTTCACCTGGTTTCAACAACTGCAAATCACACCAGACATTACAAAAATGTCCCCCGGAGGTCTAAAATCACCCCCAGCTGAGAATCGGTACCATGACCCTCTGACATAGTGTGTGTACTGGCTAGTTTTGTGTGTCAACTTGACACAGGCTGGAGTTATCACAGAGAAAGGAGCTTCAGTTGGGGAAGTGCCCCCGTGAAATCCAGCATGGGGCATTTTCTCAATTAGTGATCAAGGGGGGAGGGCCCCTTGTGGGTGGTGCCATTCCTGGGCTGGTGCTCTTGGGTTCTATAAAAGAGCAGGCTGAGCAAGCCAGGGGAAGCAAGCCAGTAAGAAACATCCCTCCATGGCCTCTGTATCAGCTCCTGCTTCCTGACCTGCTTGAGTTCCAGCCCTGACTTCCTTTAGTGATGAACTGCAACATGAAGTGTAAGCTGAATAAACCCTTTCCTCCCCAACTTGCTTCTTGGTCATGATGTTTGTGCAGGAATAGAAACCCTGACTAAGACAGTGTGTTAAAGTGTCCTCAGGATTTGTGGCATTCATACAGGCAGACACATAGATGCAAAAATGGCTGTGGCAAGAAAGATGCTTCCACCCAGTTCCTCTAGAGGAGGGACTGTATGTGGCAAGACATGGTGGGCCTGGGGCATGAGCAGAGTGAACAAAAATGACTTGTGAGTTAGGGTTACATGTGACAATCAGAGCCCTTGTGTCAAACGGCAGATTCATTGCTATGTTATAGCTGTGGAAATATCTCGGGTTTGGTGGGTGCAGAAGCCAATGGTAGCTAAAGATACAGCAGCTCAGAGAAGGACAAGGATCAGCGGACAGCAGAGGGGAGATAAAGAAATCAAACGGTGCAGGGTGGAGACAAGCTGCCCTACGGGTGGGCAATCAACTTACCCAAAAAGACGTCTTTAATGCAAGAGAATGTTCTGGGGGTGACTGTGTTGCTGGCAGCACATCCTGTTTACCACCATTAAAGAGTTTCATTTGAAGAAGCAAACTTAGAGGGGGGTCAGAACTCGAAACTAATGTTGCCTACCGATTAAAGACTTCCTGTGTGCTATGACAAAATTACATAAGCTATCAAGTACACGGAAAGAGTAAAGACAGTCAACCACTGGTGCACATGGTGCTTTCTGTGCTGCTTCAGGCCTTGGGGATGCATTTTTTAACATCTCCTTCTCTAATGGGTACCATGACCAATGTCCATTCATCTGAATGTGTCAACAGGGGATCTCCAGCACCTTTTCCCTAGCAAATCCTCCCATGTTTGACTCTCTCCCAGAGTTCCTCTCTCCCTGTCTGAATGTCCCCCCTTCCTTTCTTGCCTTCGCTATAGGCCATCAGCTTTTTATTAAAACCAATCAGGAGGTGAGAGAGGGAGTGTTTACAAACTGAGACAGGTGGTACTTAACAATAACAAAGGTCTCTGCTGGTTCAGAAATCAGGATTATTATAATACAGAGACAATCTTTATACAGTGCACAAAAACATCACTCCAACATACACCTACTCCAACAAGGACACACCTACTCAAATAAGGCCACAGCTTCTAATAATGCTAGTCCCTGTGGGCCAAGCATTCAAACATATGAGTCTATACGAGCTAAACCTATTCAAACCACCACATTCCATTCCCTGGCCCCCATGGGCTTGTGGCCATAACATTATGCCAAAAGCATTTAATCTAACTTCAAAAGTCCCCATGAGCTATCTATCACAGTCTCAATAATATTTAAAAGTCCAAAGTTCAAAGTCTCTTCTGAGATTCGTGTAATCTCTGAACTGTAATCCTCTATAAAATACAAAATAAAAAAAGCAGATCACATACTTCCAACATCACAGGATATACTTTAGCATTCTAAAATGTCATAATGAAGAAATACTGAACCAAAGCAAGACCAAAAACCAACTGTGCAAACTCCAAACTCTGCATCTCCATGTCTGATGTACAACTCCTTTCAGCTTTGTTGACTGCAACACGATTCTTTTCTCTTGGGCTGGTTCTACTTCCTGTTGGCAGATTTTCTTGGCAGGTATCCCACAGCTCTGGCATCTCTAACATCTTGGGATCTTCAAGGCAACTTCATCGTCACAGCTTTTTATTCCAATGTCTGGGATCCTCCTATGTTTTTCTGGACTCCTCCAAAGGTCACTTCTCCAACTCTGCTCTGTAGTGCTCCAGACTCTGGCTGACTCTATTCCACTACTGCTGCTGTTCTTGGTGGTCATCCCAGGATAATGGCATCTCAGTATGCTGGGATCTTCTACTGAAACCATGCTGTGCTTTCAACAATTGCCTCTCTTAGGCTCTCTTCCTGGTGCTAAGCCTTACATCTTTGCATGACCACTTCAGTCCTGAGCCATCAGCTGACACTGAGGCTGCACCTTCACCAATGGACTTCTCACAGTGCCAGGCCTTAGCTACTCTCCATGACCCCTTTATGCCTTCAAAACCAGTACCACCTGGGTGATTCTTATGTGTTACCAAGTCCAACTGTCTGTGACACAGATTCTTTGCGTTCTCAGAAAACACTTCCCGGAAGATTTCACCTCAGTGAATCTGGTCTCTTCTTAATCACTGCTAATATCTTAGCTCCAGATAGTCATGATCAGTTGTCCCAGTAATCTCTTCTATTCTTGATTCCACAGCCACACAGCTGAAGCTATCAAGTTGTGCTGTTTGCTGGAGCTGGAACATGGACCTCTTGTTCTATTACATCATCACTAGCTTTCTGTTTTGAATTATTTCCTGTGCCGCTAAAGCTTGGCTGTCCTGAGACTTGCTCTGTAGATTGACCTTGAATTCAGAGATGAATCTGCCTCTGTCTCCTGAGTGCTGGGATTAAAGGCATGAATCACTATACCTGGACACAAGGTTTTCTTTACCTGGAACTTGCTATATACTAGGCTGGCCTTGAACTCAGAGATCTGCTTGCCTCCGCTGTGCCTTGGGATTAAAGGTATGTACCAGCATGCCTGGTCCTAAGGTTTTTCTTTAATTCCTTTTCACATGACCTTATAAGTTCTAGATTGTAGTTCGTTCCAGATTTAGTCAAATTGACAACCTAGAATAGCCATTATAATCCATTCCTTTTCAATTGACAAATAATCATATTTTTTATTCCAAATGAAATCAATAACCAGATCAATCGTGATGCCTAACATGATATAATTATCCCTTGTACAAATGTAAATTATATATAAACAATAAGTTTAACTTTTTAATCTAATTAATATCCTTAAATACAGGATTTGACTCCATTCTACTTCCTGGTACTCTTTTAACCTTTGAACCATACCTTTTACAGTTTTCCTTTCTCGGTTTGCTCTATGTCCAATCAAAAGCCTTTTCAAAAGAGTGAACAACAAGTTAGAGTCTATGTTAGGCTGTTTTGAGATTTCCTACATCAATTCAATTAAGCTAAATCTCTTTACTTTAGCCTCAGGCAGAATTTGCAGATAAGGGAAAAAAGCAGCTACACTCTTCACCAAAATATCACAAGAACAATCTTTAGACCACATACTAAAATTCTTCTCTGAAATTTCTTGAGCAAGATCTTCATAGTTCAAATCACCCTCAGCACCAATGTCTTCCATGCTTCTACTAGTATAGCCCATTAAGCCCCACTTAAAGCATTTCACTTCTTTCCAAAGTCCAAAAATCTACATTCCTCCAAACAAAAGCATGGTCAGGCCCATCACAGTAATATCCAACTCCTGGTACCAACTTCCATCTTAGGGTTTTTATTGCTATGAAGAGTCACCATGACCAAAGCAAGTCTTATAAAGAAAGCATTTAATTGGGGTTGGCTTACAGTACCAGAGGCCCAGGCTATTATCATTATCAGTATTATTATCATTATGGCTTCCGCATGGCAGTGTGCAGGCTGACATACTACTGCAGGAGTAGAAAGCTCTACATTTTGACCCAAAGGCAGCTAGGAGGAGACTGGAATTCCACACTATGTGGAGCTTAGGCATGGGAGACCTCAAGCCCAACCCCAGAGTGACACATTTCCTCCCACAAGGCCAAGCCTACTCCAACAAGGCCACACTTCCTAAAAGTGCCATTCCCTGTGAACCAAACACTCAAACACAGGAGTCTTTGTGGACTAAACCCATTCAAACCACCCACAACTGGTTTTGTATGGACCCATTGACTAAAAGTGGCTGTTAAATTTTAACATGTAAAGTATAAATGAGAACTATGTAGTTATAAGATGAATAACTCCTAAAGTTAAACATAAGATATTTAATGTAGTATATAGCCCTTTGAAGAAAGGGTTTGTCAACTCAGTGATCTTAGGTTTTTAAAGCTAATTTCTTGTGTGCTGTAGCCTCCAGTAAAGGACTAGGGAGGGTACCTTATTTTGCTAACAGTGTTTCAATACTATCAGCAGCTTACCCATAAATAATATGGGTGGTGACCAATCATTAACCTATGGAAATTTTATAATTCAGTCATTTGAAAAAGGTTATGGGTCACACGCTTTTACCATTCTTCAGATGAGAAGTTGGACTGTAAATTCATTATTAAAATTTAAGCATATACATAATAGCCCTAAACTATTTATTCTCTGTCTCTTTGTAAAAAGATTATTAGCTAGAAAATTTTCAGATTTCATTCTGAAATTATATGTTAGTGTAAAACTTTAGTTCTTGGTGGAAAAAAAGCAATTAAAAAAAATGCTGTGTTTGTTAGTCTTTGGTAGGTTTTACAGCCTGAAGTGCCACTAACCAGGTGAGTAAAGGTGAGAGAATCAAGTGATTTCCAGCTCATGCTCTACTATAGAGTGAGGAGAGATCTGGGGTAGCGGCGGGAGTTGCCTCAGCCACCACTCAGAAGGGCCACGATTGCCTACAAAGGAGGTCCATACTACTAGAAGCTTGGTGTTAATTTCAGATTCATTGATATATTATTAGTGTGCAAAAAAAGCTTTCGTGGATACTTGGAAAGAGAGCACATTGATTCATAAGGACTCCAAAAAGCACTAGGGGGAAGGGACAAGAGTAGATATACATGTGGATAAAGCGGTATAGAAAAAAAGATCAAGTTTATCCTAAGGTGGGTGTCTTAGTCAAGGTTTTATTGCTGAGATGAAAATACCATGACCAGGGCTGGAGAGATGGCTCAGCGGTCAAAAACGCTGGCTGTTCTTCCAGAGGTCCCGAATTCAATTCCCAGCAACCACCTGGTGGCTCACAACCATCTGTAATGAGATCTGATGCCCTCTTCTGGTGTATCTGAGGAGAGCGACAATGTACTCACATACATAAAATAAATACATCATATATATTTTAAGAAGAAAAAAGAAAAGAAAATGTTGTGACCAAAAAGCAATTTGGAGAGGAAAGGGATTATTTGGTTTCTGCTTCCAGATCACAATCCATTATTGGAGGACGTCTGGGCAGGAACTCATGAAGAGCAGGAACCTGGAGGCAGGAGGGCCATGGAGGGGTATACTTACTGGCTGGCTTCTCCTGGCTTGCTAAGCCTGCTTTCTTATAGAACCCAGTACTACTAGCCCAGGGATGGCACCACCCACAGTGGACTGGGCCTGCCCTCTTTGATCACAAATTGAGAAAATGCCCCACAGCTGGATTTCATAGAGGTATTTCCTGAACCGGTGCTCCTTCCTCTCTGATTCTTACTTGTGCCAAGTTGACACACAAACCCAGCCAGTACAGTGGGCAATCATCCCAGTGGAGATTATAAAGAGCTCACTTTGCCAGCACAGGAGAGTGCCCTGGTGGTGGATATGGTCAAGGCACACCTTCCATACCACCACTGTGGAGTTTGCTCTGATGGTTCAAATTATGAAGGCAGTCGCTTTGGGAGGTAGAAATGGGAACCTGTAAAGCCTATGTCCAATAAAGTGGGCAATATTAAACAGTATAGCCTGCCTAGGGCCCATGAGACAATTACATAAACCATCAAGGAATAAGAAATGGTAGAGATTGTTCACCCAGTCCAAAGCCTCTCAAAAGCCCAGTATGGCCTCTGAAGAAGTCAGGTGGCTTCTGGAGAATGACAGTGAATTAGAGAGTTAACTAATTCATCCCCAACCCATGCCTTTGTGTCCAACACTGCTCTTTGACTGGATAATTGACTAGCAATGCTTCTCATGCTATAGTTGTCTTTGCTGATGGTTTTTTTTTTCATATCATCTTAGCTACTGGGTTCCAAGACTAATCTGCATTCACTTGAAACCATCAACAGTGGACCTTCAGAGATCTCACCTAAGGTTCCCTTTATGGCACCATGATTTGTAATGGGATAGTGTCTGTACTAGCTGGTTTTGTGTATGTCAACTTGACACAGGCTGAAGTTATCACAGAGAAAGGAGCTTCAGTTGGGGAAATGCCTCCATGAGATCCAAATGTGGGGCATTTTCTCAATTAGTGATCAAGGAGGGAGGGCCCCTTGTGGGTGGTGCCATCCCTGGGCTAGTAGTCTTGGGTTCTATAAGAGAGCAAGCTGAGCAAGCCAGGGGAAGCAAGCCAGTAAGAAACATCCCTCCATGGCCTCTGCATCAGCTCCTGCTTCCTGACCTGCTTGAGTTCCAGTCCTAACTTCCTTTAGCGATGAACAGCAGCATGGAAGTGTAAGCTGAATAAACCCTTTCCTCCCCAACTTGCTTCTTGGTCATGATGTTTGTGCAGGAATAAAAACCCCGACTAAGACAGTGTTCTAGGACCTTGCTTCTAAAGTCTATAGAAAGGTTTCTTTATGTTGATGACATCGTACTAACTTGGGAGTGTTTTCTCAAAGGCAGATAGGTACACCAAAGGAAGAAGGAACGGGAGATGAATCAGATGAACCCAAACGAGGCACAAGGGTGAGCCTCTGCTGTGAAATTCTGAGAATATTATGGCTTGGCAAAGGGCATATGATGCTTGACAAAATTATTTTGAAAATTCTACAACCACTATGCCTATAAATATAAAAGATGAATATAATAAAGTCAATATAAACTTAAATGGTACTCTTCGGTGCCCTGGGAATACAGCAGACTTTTCTAACACACCTCACCTGAATTACATGCCATTTGGATAACTTGGTAAACAGGGGAGCCATGTTAGATTTGCATCAAAAGGGTTTTGAACAGGCGAATACGGCTGTGCATCTCACGGAATCGGTGCTTCTTGGTTAGCTGTTCCCTTGATAGCTCGTTCAGTGGGTTACTACAGAAGTGCACATTCCGCTTTCTCAGATGGGGCAGCCCATCAATGTTTGTTACACTTGAGTTATGGTGTAATTTAACTCCGGAGTTTCTGTGTTGGTTTTGGGGGCAGGAGGTGTCTGGAGGACCATGAGTGTTGAGTATCACAACCATTCACTATTATTTTATCAGACCGTGGTGGTTTGAATGAAAATGACCTCCATAGGCTCGTAGGGAGTGGCATTATTTGAAAGAATCAGGACTTGGGACCATGTTGGAGCATGTGTGTGGCCTTGCTGGAGGAAGTGTGTCACTGGTGGTGAGCTTTGAGTTTCAGAAGTTTAAGACAGGGCTAGTGGCTTACTTTTCCTAATGCTTGCCAATCTGGTTATAGAACTCTCAGCTTCTTAGCACCATGTCTGCCTGTATGCCACCCTGCTCCCCACTGTGATGGCAATGGACTAAACCTTGAAACTGTCAGCCAGCCCCAGTTAAATGTCTTTCTTTATAAGAGCCTCTATGCTCACAGTGTCTCTTCACAGCAGTGGGACACTCGCTAAGACAAGGCCCAATTCGGCCTTTATTCTCATTGTTTGGGTTACAAATTTTGGTGCATATAAATTTATATCTGTAAGATCCACATGATAACTCTTCCCTTTATTAATTTAGAGTGGCCACCTTCATCTCTTTTGATTCATCGTAGTTTGTATTCTATTTCATCACACATAAGAATAACTATTCTAAATTGTTTTTAACTTCACTCACTAAATAGTTCAGTTGAGCTCATTTGAGTTAATGTGTTTATCTCTTTGCCAATTAATGTTCTTACTGGAGATGCAGATAGTTGGACCTTGATTTTCAATCTGATACTCAGGGCCTCTTCATTGGTAAATTGAGACCATTTATAGTTAAGGTTATTGTTAAGAAATGTTTACTGATTCCTGTAATTTTGTTGTCTTTCTTGTTCATTACATTATTGTTTGGTTCTTTTTTTCTCAATAGTATTAAAGGATTACTAATTTTTCTTTTTATAAATGATGGATTAAATCCCAGCACTTGGGAGGCAGAGGCAGGCAGATTTCTGAGTTCGAGGCCAGCCTGGTCTGCAAAGTAAGTTCTAGGACAGCCAGGGCTACACAGAGAAACCTGGTCTCGGAAAAAAAACCCAAAAAACCAAAAAACCAAAAAAAAAAAAAAAAAAGAAGAAGAAAAATAAAAAAAAAAAAAAAAAGAAAAGAAAAAAGAAATCTAAATGGGAATAGTCAAGGTTATACTAATAGAAGTGTTTACTAACCTATTTTAGTCATCCAACATTGTAAACATATATCAAACAAAATTTTCTACTCCATAAATATATAGTCTATATCTGTGAGAAATAAAATATATATCTATGAGAAATAAAAATTCAAAGAATTAAAAAACAAAAACAAATAACAAGGTGTGTTGGCTAGTCATGTCAACCTAACGCAAGCTAGAGTTATCTGAAAAAGGGAACCTCAGTTGAGAAAATGCCTCCATAATATCCAGCTGTAAGGCATTTTTAAGATTAGTGACTAGCCAGGCGGTGGTGGCACATGTCTATAATCCCAGCCCTCTGGGAGGCAGAGGCAGGTGGATTTCTGAGTTCGAGGCCAGCCTGGTCTACAGAGTTCTAGGACAGCCAGGGCTACACAGAGAAACCCTGTCTTGAAAAAACCAAATCCAAAAAAAAAAAAAAAAAAAAAGAAAAAGAAAAAAGAAAGAATGAAAGAAAGAAAAAAAGATTAGTGACTGAAGGGGAGGGAAGGGCCCAGCCCATTATGGGTGGTACCTCCTCATGCTGCTGGTCCTAGGTTCTGTAAGAGAGCAGAACCAAGCAAACCATAAGGAGCAAACCAATAAACAGCACCCCTCCGTGGCCTCTGCATCAGCTCCTGCTTCCAGGTTCCTGTCCTGCATGAGTTCCCATCCTGACTTCCTTCAGTGATTACTATGGATGTGAAAGTGTAAGCCCAATATACCCTTTCCTCCCCAACTTGCTTTTTGGTTACAGTGTTCTCTTACAGCAACAGAAACCCTAAGATGCGAGAGTATGATAATACCTTTATTAGAATTTGACTAATACTTAATAACAATATGTCATATATAAATAAGCACATATATCAAAAATGCATTAAAGAACTCTGGGAGTGGTACATAACAATGTATTTAAGTAATCCTGCCACAGGGTTCCTTCCCGCCTTAGACCATTTATGTTTCCAGATGAAAGACACACACACAGCCTTTGTATTTTAATAAGCCTTAAGCAGCACACTAGCTGGGCGGCAGCCTACCCTCCATGCTGTTAGGATCTGCCTCCTATCCATAACCCAAGCTAGTACTTACTGTGTTCCATGCCGCCTGCCCCTAATGCCAGTTAGGCCGCCCTCTGGGCCACGATTCCCTGGGCTCATAGCCCAGGCTGCCTCTCTTTGTTTCTCTGTCCCATGGCGGCTCTCCTTCTCCCTCCTGCATGTTCTACTTCTACAGTGGCTTCCTTTCTGCCCCTGCATGTTCTTACTCTTCCTTGGCTGCTGCTTTATTCTCTCCGCTTCTCTCCTACACCTCTTCTCTATCTCAGTGGCTGCTCTTCCCCTTCCTTCCCCTTCCTCCTCCTGGTCTCTAGCCTAGGAAATCTAAACCCCAGCCTATGTCTTTTCCCCAGCTTTTGGCTGCCTGGCATCTTTATTTACCAATCAGAATTAACTGGGGGCGGGTCCCTCAGGCTACATGCAAACTCCAAATCTTGGAGGCCAGCACTTAGCATTACAATAAACAATAAAAGATAAAACCTGAACATAAACAACTTTCAGTAAATTTGTCTGGGGAGGGAACAAAGAACTATGAAGAATATTTTATCTGAATACAATATTATACTCATTAAAAATCAGATAACATAGATATCTTTTCCATATAACTGTTCCTGAATACAGAACCATATAACTTATGTGTACCCCTACAGTTTTCTAATCCATTGTAAATAGTGTATTTCACTTTAGTACTACAACTGACCTTAAAAGTGTTGATCTACCACCTATAGAGAACTCATTGCTCTTGTCTTATATTTGATTGCTTTAAATTACATTTGATCTTGTTCTCCTGTATACATAGAGAATTAACTCATAATTAATGGAAGTATAGTTTTAATTAGTTAATGAGAACTACAAATTATGAAAAATTGACTAAACTAACATGTAGAATATACAAATCATAGTCTAATGTTTTGCACACTCCAAAACACTTTCCACTACAGACAGGATTGAATTCACCCAAATATAAACAGTATTGCTAGACCACAGTGAACTTCATTTTTAAAAAAAATCAAAAAGAGGGTCAGCAGCCGGAAGCTGCCAAGTTAGAACAGGAATTTGTTAGTGCAGCCCTGATCAGGTATTTCTAAGCACATTTTTTTTTTTTTTTTTTTTTGCGAGGCTGTTTATGTCCTTATTCCTCAGACCATACGTGAGGGGATTCGGAGTGGGAGGTGCAGCTGCGTAGAACACAGCCAGAATAATATCTGAAAAGGAGAGAGAATTTGAAGCTGTCTTTATATAAACATTACTACCTGATATCACATGCAGAATACAAGTGGAAAATGTTTTCTTTCTCTTGCCTTCGGTTGGCAACCATCTGGTGGTAGAGAAAATGTGCAGGCATGAGAGGATGATTGCAACCAAGATTATTACAATGGTTACCATGAAAACCATGCCTCTAATTTCCCTGACTGTCACCTAGAGACCCAAGAGCCTTAAGAGCTGTGTAATATCACAGAAAAAAAATGATGAGGTCTTTTGGACCCACAGAACGGTAATGAGGTCGCAGTTACATACCGGAACCCAGATATCATCTCACTGAGCCGTGACACAGCCCTTATCTGGACTCAAGCACATTGATTCATGACCTCATAGTGCGAGGGCCAAGAGATGACCGCATAGCAGTCATAGGGCACCATTGTAAGGGTGACTGTCTCGGTAGAAGACAAATCCAGGGAAAAGAAGGCTTGCAGAACACATCCGAGGAAATAAATGGGGATGTGAGTACAAGGGTTGATAATAGATGTGGGAACTGTGACAGACATAGCAAAAGTCCAACATTCTTAAGAGTGCATTGGTGCTGGTGAGATGACCTGAGGATGTGTTATACCCATATCCGAGGGTCACAAAGACCACTAGGAGTTGAACTTGTATGCAAAAGCAAGGAATCTCTATTCAAGTCTGAGCTCAGATCTTCAGGCCCCTCTGGCACAGCTAGGTAACCCAGAAGACCCTGAGCATCTAAGATTCAGCCTTTTTATTGTGGTTAAGAAGGGTGAGGGACTTATCAACTTGGCAGTCACATGAATGGCTAACAGTGATTTCAGTTGGCTTAAGCAATCTATCCATATCTATCTACAGCCTCTAGAATGTTAGGTATTTTCCAACTGGTGGCCTGTCTGGGGCGGTTCCTTCCTGGAAAAGTGTGTGGGTTTTTCAGTAATCAAAATTTAACCTGAGGACAGGGCCTAGTGTATAAAATAGAGGTCTGGTTGTAAGATGGAGTCTGTCTTGTCCAGTTGGAGTCTTTCATTCTCCCCTTCACAAGTACATAAGGAAGGCCCAGTCATGGAACTTTGGTGTTCATTATTTTTGGGTCCAAGGGTTGATATTGAGACCTGAGGACCATCAACTGAACTTTACTAATCTGTTCTCTAACAAAGTTGGTTAACATGTTTAATATGCAAGGCCCGAAGGTGAGTGTTGGTAAGAGTATGAGTGGACGAGCAAGGGTAGATATTAAGGTAGTCAGCCAAGGGGACCAATTAAACATGCTTTCACATGTCCTTGATATTGTTCCATTTCTAATTTTCTGTCCTTTATTCTCTTTCTTAGTTCTACCAAATTTGCCTAACTATGCCAGTCTGTTCTGCACAGACACAACGCTCTCCTAATGCAATACAAAGTCTACCTTGCTGTAAGAACAATAGATCTAATCCTCTTCTAGTCTGCAACACAACTTCAGCCAGGGAAGAGAGTGATTTTTCTAAGGCAGACATTGATTTTTCTAGTCTCTGAACAGCCCTGTCAATAGCTAGCTTCAACAACCTGTAATGAGAACCTTGCAATACCAGAGCAGAGGTTCCAGTGCCTATATAGTCCCTGAAATACCTATGCCTAAGAGGGTCGACAGAACAATGGAAGTTATAGGTCCCCTTTTTGCATCATAGATGAGGCCCAGGAGTGAGAGGATTAGGGTCATCTTCTCCTGAATAATACACTATCTTTGGGATGAGTTGTGCACGGGATGGGAGGCATTTAAGACTCCAGGGGGAATGCATGGAGTTAGACAAGTAGAACATGCCTTCCTTGTGCTATCAGGAGGAACCAAGTACCCTGAATCTGTCTGAGCTTCTGTGCTGTTACATAAATGGGAGTGTCTCTGGCACACAGAATTACCTATACAGAGCTGTTGTCTTGAGAGCAATTGCAAAGTAATCCAGTTGGGACCCACTTGCTAATGTTGAGAGGTTTCTGATATTTTATTACAGAGGAATTAAGGGCTATTCCATCATAATATAGGGAATTGGCATTGAGGCATAGCCAACAGTCCTCAGTTAGATCTGTGTAAGACTCATTAAGCTGTTGGTAGGTGGCTTCGAGATGTAATAGGCCTTGGGACTCTATGTGGGAGGTTTGGACATGGTTTGTCCATGCCATATGGAGGTGTCAGTAGATAGGATTATCTGGGCAGCAGAGGCCAAGGCTTAGGCCTATAAGTGCAGGTTGTGTAGGTATTTGCTTATTAAGTTTGATTGTAAAAAGGCTGCCATAGTCCCTTCTTCCCAATCTATCTTTATTGTAAATTTGGAGCCCCCAGGTTTTTCCCAATTCCCATCTGTTAGCCCCTTGCCCCAAGTCTGTAAACCTAATGAGGATGAGGTTGCGCTGCCCAGTGTCCATGGCTGATTTGGTCATCAGATGTCCAGCTTACTCAAATGAAGTCTACCTTAGCAGAGGAAACCCACTGTACTGGCTGGTTTTGTGTGTCAACTTGACACAGGCTGGAGTTATCACAGAGAAAGGAGCTTCAGTTGGGGAAGTGCCTCCATGAAATCCAGCATGGGGCATTTTCTCAATTAGTGATCAAGTGGGGAGGGCCCCTTGTGGGTGGTGCCATTCCTGGGCTGGTGCTCTTGGGTTCTATAAGAGAGCAGGTTGAGCAAGCCAGGAGAAGCAAGCCAGTAAGGAACATCTCTCCATGGCCTCTGCATCAGCTCCTGCTTCCTGACCTGCTTGAGTTCCAGTCCTGACCTCCTTTGATGATGAACAGCAATGCAGCAGTGTAAGCTGAATAAATCCTTTCCTCCCCAACTTGCTCCTTGTTCATGATGTTTGTGCAGGAATAGAAACCCCGACTAAGACTGTGAGTTTTAGTGGGTTTCCTTAGTCTCTGGAGATGTGCCATCGTGCAGAGACATTCTCTGGGTCTTGATGTGGGGTCTGTGAGAGGGACATGCGTGTGATGTATCCAGGTAGCAATCCTGTCAGCCTTGAGGGTAGTGGGTGTTGTTAGGTTCACAACATTGGGTCCTTTCCAGCAAGGGCTCTAGGGTTTCCCTCTGGTTCCTTCTCAGGAAGATCCAGTCTCCAGGGCAATAGTGGTGGGGAGTAGGAGGTGGAGCAGCCTTATAAATAGCCTTTGTGTGAGGCCAGAGCTCCTTTCAGGTGTGGGCTAGATGTTCAAGAGAGCCAATCATCAATTTCATCTAACAGTTCAGATTTTAGGTTAGGAAAAATGGAAGGGGGAGGGTCTTCCAAACATGATTTCATAAGGGGTTAAATCCAATGTATAGGATGTGTTTTGAACCCTATTAAAGGCAAAGGAGAGGAGAGCCACCCTGTCCCTGCCAGTCTCTATGGTTAATTTAGTAAGGGTCTCTTTTATAGTTCTATTCATCCTCTCTACTTGTCCTGTGCTTTGGGGCCTATAAGTCTTTTAATCTTCCCCAAAGACTTTAGCCATCCTCTGTGCTACCTGAACTCTGAGGGCAAGTCCCTTGTCAGAACTTGGGAGGGCTGGCATTCCATACCTGGGAAGCATCTCCTCTAGCATCTTCTTGATCACTATTTGTATCATTTCATGCCTGGTGGGAGAGGCCTTGGTCCATCCTGAAAAGGTGTCTACAAGGACTAGTAGGTACCTGTAATCATATTTCCTTGGTCTTACCTCAGTAAAGGCCATTTCCCAGTGGGCGCCAGGTTTGGCGCTCCACAGTTGGATCCTTTATCCTTTGGTTGATTATCTGCATTAGTGAGCTTACAACTCAAGCAATGGGAGGCAGTCTGTTCAGTCTGGGACCTGAGGTTGAGGATCTTTGGGTCCACCTTTCCTATCAGGTTCTCAGTTTTCTCTGTGCTGAAGTGGGTTGTCCGGTGTGTATGTTAGAGCTGCCAAATTGCTGGGCAAGATTATTTTACAGTCTCCAGTAAAGCACCAGCCATTAGGCTTAGGGGACATAGGCAGTTTGTGAATAGATATAACATCCTCTTTGGAGTATTCAGGCTTGTTTGGTAGGATTGGAGCTCCTGGGTCAGGCAGTTGGAAAGACAGCTATAGGATTGAGAGCGGCTGTCTTGGCTGCCAAATCTGCCCTGTGATTACCTTTTGCCTCGGGTGTAGTAGTTTCCTTTAGGTGGCCTGGGCAGTGTGTAATCGTCAGTTTCTTTGGAAGCCAAAGAGTCTCCAACAGGTTTAGGATCTTCTGTTTGTTTTTAATAGTCTTTCCTTCAGCCGGCAGGAATCCTCTCTCCTGTCCCTATGGGCATGGACTGTATGTAACAAAGGCATACAGGCTATCAGTATAAATGTTTAGTCTTGCAGGGCAGTGATGGTGTAGGCCTTTAATCCCAGCATTTAGGAGGCAGAGGCAGGCAGATTTCTGAGTTCGAGACCAGGCTGGTCTACAGAGTGAGTTCCAGGACAGCCAAGGCTATACAGAGAAACCCTGTCTTGACACACACACACACACACACACACACACACACACACACACACACGGAAAAATAAGTGCTGAGTCTTTTGCCTTTTTCCAATTTTAGAGCTTCTGGTAAGGCTATAAATTTGGCCCGTTGTGCCTAAGTGACAGTTGGCAGGGCAGACACCCATATAGTTTCTCAGTCTGCTAACACTACCGCCCATACATACTTTTGTCCAATTATGCACAAAGCTGCTACCATCTTTGAATCAAGTAGCTTCTGCATTCGGGTGTTTCCTGAGTCTGTGCACCTGGCTTAGTATCCCCACACAATCATGTAGTGGGGTCTCCAAATCCGGGTCTGGTAACAGAGAGGCTGGGTTCAGGGCAGCACTTGTAGAAAATGGATACATGGGGTGGGGTGGGGGTAGCAGCAGGCTTTGGTAGTGAGACATGCATGCATTGCTCATCCATCGATCTGGGATTAGAGACCCCTTCAATGCCATGGAGAGTGGTAATGTAAAGTTCTTGCCCAGAGTCAATTTGTTCACATCCTTGACTAGCAAGGCTGTGCAGGTGATAGTTTTCAAGCAAGGAAGCCATCTAGAAGGCACAGGGTCTAATTTCTTTGATCGGTATGCCATTGGGAGATTCCAGGGGCCTAACCTTTGAGTGACCTATACCTTTACCTTTATCTTTACCTTTATCTATATATAGCTGGAAGGGCTTGGTGATGTCAGGTAGCCCCAGTGCAGGAGCCCTTAATCAGGTCTGTTTGAGTCCATTGAAAGTGCTTTTCTGGACATCCATCCATTGGGAGGACTCCTTTTCTTTAGTGGCCTCATAGAGGGGCTTTGCCAGTTCTGCAAAATCGGGGATCCATAGATGGTAGAACCCTGCTGGCCCCAAGAATTCTCTGACCTCCCATCTTGTGATGAATGTGGAGATCTTCAAAATGATCTCTTTTGGGGCTTCCGATAGACACGGTTGGCTCCCTTTTAGGATGTACCCCAAGTATGTTACCTCTTGTTGGCAGATTTGTGCCTTCTTAGCTGATGTCCCATAGCTTATTTCCCCAGTGCCCTCAGTTCTCTGTTGACATTCTTCCATGGTCTCTGCTGCCACCAAGAGGTCAACCACATATTACAAGAGGATGACGTTGGGGTGTTTCTGTCTGTACTAACTTCATGTATAGTCTCCTCAAAGATGGTTAGATTCTTGTGGAAGTCTGGTCCATGTTACTTGTCCATTGAATCTTTTCTCTGGGTCATGCCATTCAAAGGCAAACAGAGGTTGGCTCTAGGGGGCTAAGGGCAGGCTAAAGAAAACAACTTTGAGGTCCAATATTGTATACCAACTCTTGGAAGGTTATGACAAATTCAGGAGGGTATATGGGTTTGGTACTGTGGGGTATATGTTCATAACTCTCCTGCTTACCACTCTGAGGTCCTGGACTAGTCTATAGTCACTGGAGTTGGGTATCTTGATGGGGAGGAGGGGCATATTTCATGGGGACTGGCAATGTACTAGTATGTCCAAGTCCCTGAGCCTTCTGATATGATACCTGCTTTGGCTTCTTGGGGGCATCGGATATTGTCTCATTCAGGCAGGAGTAGTCCCTGGTTTCAGTTCAATCCAAATGGCAGCCCTATGGGCTGCCAACCCCATTCCTCCTTCTACTCAAGGATTTGTTTGACCAAATTGAGATCTCATTTGGGAGAGAGCTTGGTCTTTGGTGCAATCTATATTTATCTTCTAGAGACAGGGTGGATATGTGTATGAGGAGCCCTCTGGGATCTGTGACAGAGGTCCTCTTTTGCTCAAAGGAGATCTGAGCTCCTATCTTGGTTAGCAAATCTTTCCCCAGGAAGGGGTAGAGGTAGTCTGGTATGATTATGGAGTGGTATATTGACCCGTTCTGAGATGCACTGTTCTTCGAGTAGTCCATACCATTGATGCCAGTAGCCCCATGTACCCATGACTTCTTTGAGGACAATTTGTGATGGGATTGGCTTAGGACTGAATGTTGTGCCTATGTCTATTAAGAAATTAATGGCTTTCCCCTCCACTTTAAGGGTTACTCTGGGTTCAAATAGGGGTTTGAACCCCGTCCTCTCAAGTCACTAAGTTCTTCCAACTAGAGAACCTACAAGGGCTCCCAGCCTTGGTCCCTCTTTGGAGATTTCTTGGGGGCAGTCCTTGACCCAGTGTCCCATCTGCTTACAGTTCTTTCGGAGCTTTGGCTTCCCCTCTTGTTGGAGCTGCTTGCCTTTTCTAGCCGGGAGATGGTGCAGTTGGCAGTGTTTCTCATCGTAGGGGGAACTGGCTGACATGACCAGAAGGGTTTTGGCCAAGTTTTGAGTGTGTTGCTCGCTGGCGGTGGTCACGGCTTGTAACTGTTTCTTCTCAAGTGTTTCTCTGTCACTGAATACTTTCTGACAACAATTCCTGCAAACTCTTATCCCCTGGCCTTTCTATTCTTTGCAATTTGCACCTGATATCAAGGGAGCCTGACTTACAAATGACTGCTGACATATTCTCGGATGCCTCTGGATTTAGGGGTGTGTAGGTGTGATCGACCTCTGTAATCCTTTTTAGGAAGGCTTCAGGTGATTCTGTCTTTTCCTGCTGCACATTATGTACCTTAGCCAAATTTGTGGGTCAGTGTGCCACCACCCTGATACTCCCGTTAGAGCCTGGTGGTTGATCCGAAGCCTCTCCTTACCTTCTGCAGGGTTAAAATTCCAGTCTAGTCTGGTCAAGGGACAGCCTACATCAAGCAGAGCTTGATTAGTAGTAGGAGTCCCATTTGCTCCCAGAAACGATTTCCAGGCCTGATTTAAAATCCTCTCTTGCTCCTCAGTAGTGAAGACGATCAGTAAGAGCAGTTGACAATCATCCCAGGTGGGCTGGGGGGTTAAAATGTCAGAATCTAATAGGTCAGCTAATATCTCTGAGCTGGCATCTCTGAGAACCTAGGGTTCTGGAGTTTCCAGTTGTATAGATCACTAGTGGCAAAGGACCAATGCTGTATTAGTTGGTTACCCTCATCGTCTTGGGGGCCTCAAGGTGAGAATGGTGGACTCGGCCTTGGGCAGTGGAGACAGCTGTCTTTGGGCTCTCCCTTGGGTATGAGGTGGGCTCACCAAGGAGGGTCCTTGAGCCCTTCCTGGGGCCTCAGGTTGAGGCCCTCAGTGATCCCTTAGTGCGGGTCAGTAAGGTGGGGGTGAGGAGAGGAAGGCCTCCTCAGTGCCATCCTTTAAGACAGGATAAAGATGGGCCATAGTGTTAGTTTCTGTTTTTCATTTCTCTCCATTTCAGCAGCAGCGGTTTGAGCCATTCTGGTGGGTCCTGGACCAGATCCTGCCAGGTGGTGATGTAGTCTAGATGTCCCAGTCATAGAAAGATGATGACCTTGATCCTAAAAAATCGTGGGCAGATGCCAAGTCCCCTCTAGGCGCCAGCCAACTGTTGAAGGTTGGCCATTCATTCCTGCCGTTAGCTTGTCCTGCTTAATATCTAAGCCTCGACTCTAGCCCTATATTAGAGTCCCTGAAATGGTCAAAGAACAAAGTTAAAGGTGTGGTCTTCTGGATCTGCCCCGTGGCATCAGTCACAAAAAAATAAGTTAGACAGAGAGCAAAAAGAAGGACAAAAGACAATAAGGCACTTAATCCTCCTGGGGATTGGAGGTAAAAACAAAGCGAGAAGAGGGCATGCTTTGGGGATGATCAGCTTCGTCTCTTCAAGTCTGGGGGGGGGGGGCGGAGGATCCAATTCCCTACATGCAGGTCTGGAATGTCTCCCAAGTCCTGTGGCGCAGGGTTGTCCAGTGTGCCTGCCTGAAGTGATCACAGCTTGTATTAAGGGTAGAGTGCTGAGACACTAAGACAGAGGATAAACATTCAGACATGTACTAGCTGGGTTTTCACTCAACAGTTCAGGGGTTCTAGGGTCAGGGCTTGGGGATCCTGGACAAGCCCCCGAATTTTATGTCCAGATCTGAGGGTCCCCAAAGACCACCGGAAGTCAAATCTGTAAGCTCGAGTTTGGACCCTCAGGCCTCTCTGACACAGCTAGGTAGCACAGAAGACCCCCAGCACCTAAGGTTCAGCCTTTTTATTGTGGTTAAAGCAGGGTGAGGGACTTATCAACTTGGCAGAACATGATTGGCTAACAGTGATTTCAGTTGACTTAAGCAATCTATTTATATCTATCTATAGCCTCTGGAACTTTAGAGAGTTTCCTGCTGGTGGCCTGTCTGGGGTAGTTCCTTCCTGGAACAGTATGTGGGTTTTCCAGTAATTTAAGAGTTTAACCTGTCGACATGGCCTAGTATATAAAATAGTGGCCTGTTTACAAGATGGAGTCTGTCTTGTCAAGTTGGGTCCCTTCAGTATGTGTTAACTGGCTGTGTCCCATGTTCTAGGGGGCCAGCCCACATGGTGTGCTGGCTAGAGTCCAGCTGTGGTTCTCCATCCTCTCAGGGTGTCCAGATGCTGCTGCACACTGAGTGGTCTGGAAAGATAAAGCAATGTCTGGAATGGGCAGGGTTCTGCGCAATCCCTGTCCGGCTGATGGGAGTGGGGGTGGGAAGCCTTCTTCGAATATCTTAGTATTATAGCTCTTTTAAGAGAAGGCCTTCTCTGATGGTCTTCTATGCAACAGCTCTCTTACACAGTCAACTTGTATGTATACCTTTATGAGGGGTGAGCTTCTATACACACACTCTATTCCAGGTGAACCAGGGGTGTATATAGACTTTGGAGAGTGGGAGGGAGTTTTCAGGGTAAATGAAAATCATTGGCTAGAGATTTAAAGTTCTGTGAATGCCTCATTTGTGTGGATTCCAGGAATCCCAGGTACTTGCTCTGTGGTTCTTATCTAGAAAAGAGGAAGGGGAAAAGAGGAAGAGGAAAAGAGGAAGTTGAACTTGTAGGTCTGTGGAGAACTACTTGACCTTTCCCAGGTAGAGAGTGTGGGGAGCCAGGATCCCCTGACAAGGTCAGAGAAGGGTGCAGCCTGCTGGTCATCTGAGTCCTCCTTTGGTGCCAAGCTCAGAGGATCTATCTGGTCATGGCAGTCTTTGACCTTAACTAGCAGTTTTCCCCCACAATAGCTCAGTGGTTAAGAACACTTGCTGTTCTTCCAGAGATTCTAAATTCAATTCCCAGTAAAACCACATGAGGACTCCCAAACATCTGTAATGGGATCTGATGCCCTCTTCTATCTGATACCCATTTCTGTCATGCAGACATATAATGCAAACAGAATACTCATATATGTAAATAAATCTTTAGGAAGAAGTACATTGGGGTTTGCAGAGGAGCATGCAGAGCGGCGAGCGTGGAGAGCTGCCACACCGACTAGCATGTAAACTAGTAAAAAATGGGGGGGAAATGCAATCTAAACCCTCCAGGAGCCTGGGAATTCCATAAGGAGAAATTCAGTGCTGGTCCTGCCATCCATAGTTATTCCATTTATTCCTGAGGAAGGAGGAGAGTAGATTATAGGGGTCAAATTCAACTCCCGGAAGCAATTTAGTGTGTGATAATTAAATAAGATTGTGCATATGGGAATGTAGAATCCTAATCAAATTCCAAGGATGCAACACATCTTGATAAATCCATTCAGTTATTTGAGGAGGATGCAAGAGATATACACAAAAGGAAAATAATAGGACTCAATAAAAATGTATGAAATAATCAAGAAAAATATATGTCATTAACCAGAGAGTGCAGAAAGGGACTCATCATTTGGCGAAAATTCTTAGAATTAGTTCCACCTATTGAATATGCACATTTCTTTATTTTGCTGCATATTGCTCATTCATAAGCCAAACTATAGCATGGCAAATGCTTTGTTACAGTTCAAAAGTTCAGTCACAACACACTAGAGTTGGTGTTAGTGGCACACAAGTATGCTTTATTTCCTAACTGTTCAGTGACATTGTCGGCACCTTTCATGGGAATGTTGAAACACTTACCACAAGATACCAATATGAGCCTAGCATCTCACTGTAGGAGTAGTTACAGAATTTAAAACTTAAGTGGAGAATATAGCTGAATTCCAGGTAGATTCTGGTGTGATTCAACAGTAGCAGAGGGGACAAGACAGTATGACGGGGGCTGTAGCAGAAAGACAAATGATCTTGCTTTGTATTGTTAGAAGAAACTCGTAGAGAGCAGATGTAAGCTACATTCAAAAAAACACATAACCAAGTTAGTTTTAGACTTACACTTAAAAAAACAAAAAAAATTATTTATTTTATGTATTTGAGAACACTTGCTCTCTTCAGATACACTAGAAGAGGGCATCAGATCCCATTACAGATGGTTGTGAGCCACCATGTGGTTGCTGGGAATTGAACTCAGAACCTCTGGAAGAACAGTCAGTGCTCTTAACCACTGAGCCACCTCTCCAGCCCTAAAGTTGCATTTTAAAAGAAAATCATCTAGTAAAAAGCAGTGGGATGCATTGATCCAGTGTGACGATGTTCAGATATGGTGAGCTGGAAACAGGTGCTCAAGTCAGGGGGGCTCGATTTGGTTCGTGATGTGCTACAGGGGGGCTAAATAAGATTGAGTGTGTAGTCAGGACACCCGGTATGTGAGGGACCCTCCCTATAACTCTTAGAATCTTTCACACATTGTATTGTTTTGGTTTTATTTTGTTTAGTCCTGCAAATGGTATCTGAGTTTAGTTCCCACTGGAAGTGTGGGTAAGCCAAACTCTAGACTATGCTTTATCTCATCAGTTAATAGAGCAACAATTTATGTACAAGAAACAGGACCTGTTTAAGGTATAAAGTCATAGGAGTTTGGAAAGCTCTATGTGCATATAAAACTCCCGCTACAAACAGCACACACGTGCTTCTTCATGCATATCTTCCTTCGTCCCTTTCTACTCCAGGCAGCCACGATGTGCCCACTTTTCTAGAGTGGCACTATTTACCGAGAATAAATCAGTAAAAGAACTAAGGAGGTGAAAACTGGTGTCTTCACACTGGAAATCTTGACTCCCAGTGGCCGCAGCTCCCTTGTACTGATCATCTGTGTCCTCGCTTGTACCCTGAGACAGATGCAAATAAAAGGGAGAGAAATGCTTGCCATGACAAAGAATAGCCTTAACTCTGGGCACTCATGTTCAGTCTGCCTCACCAAGTCACAACTGTCGAAACAGTGTTTGATCAGATGTAAAGAATACTGTAGTGACATTAATTATAGCATCTGTGAAACCCTTAATGAGAGGCCTAGCATGCAGTTGAGAAAAGGCATCAGAACTTCATAATTTATTATGAATCTTTTCACAGTTCAATTAATACAAACACTTTAATTCATTCACAGAACGTTCCTTTTATTAATATACACACCCCACAAACTTTTACTGCTGGAAAACTAGCCTACAAGTAAGGATGTATATTCCAATTTGTCCACACTGGTATCAGTAGCCACTGCTTACTGTCAGGCTCCATACCTGAAACTCCACAAGGGCAATCTATTGAGAATAAATAACATGTTTATGGTTGTCTTTCCCAAATGTACTGCACATAGACTGGTTTCTGTTGACCTGCATCATCAAACAGTTCTGAATGTTCAAATTTCAAAGTCTTGATCTTTTGTCTGAGAAGCCTATTTATCTTTTTATATAGCAGATATTATATATAACCTATAGAATCTATCTGTAGGTCTATCTGTTTGTCTATCTATTTACCTATAACACAAACACACACACACACACACACACACACACACACACACACACACACTAGAATGACTTTCATGCTATGGTCCAGCTAATCCAACAATGGCTACCTACATACAGAAGGTCCAGGAATCCAGCCAAATGATCTGTCTGTGGGGTTGGATATCTCAGCTGTCTTCAGTGTATGCCAGGATCTTGAAGAAGTAGGTTCTAATGCCAGTGACATGCTAGCAAGTCAGGAACAAGCAGGCAAAGAATAAAAGCTTCCTTCTTTTATGTTTTTATAGGCTCCCAGCAGAAGATGTGGGCCAGATTAGAAGTGGGTCTTCCTACCTCAAAAGACCTGGATTAAAGGTGTGTCTTCCCACTTCAGAGATATGAATTAGAAGTGGATTTTTCCATTTAAAATTAAGCAAAAATCCCTCAGAGGCGTAGCCTTCATTCTTGAGATCTAGTTAATTCCAGGTGTAGTCAAGTTGACAACCAAGGATAGCCATCACAATGACCTCAGCTCTTAGGGTGTGATCGGGAAGACCCTGCCACTCTCCGATTCAGAAATTCAAGGAGCAGCATGCCTAGATTTTACCTTTTTATGATTTTGTTTATAGTCTTTGCAAAGCAAGGATTAATAGCTGAGGTCCAGTAAGAGGAGTTTTTCACAATCCTGAGGTCTTTAGGGGTTAAGGTTCCTATCGTTTACAATACATTTCTTGAGAGAAAGAAGCAATTAATCCCAGTGGATAGAAAAGAAGAGAAATACCTTTTTGTGATGCAAGGCAGAAGAACAGAAACTAATCGAATGGTATAACATTCCTCATACCTAGAAGGTAAATTAGAGAAACGACTTGTGATGGCAGTGAAAGGAAATATAGTTAATGTTATGGTCTAACCCTCCCCAGAATAGCTGTAGCCATTTTGTTCCGTGCCTGCCAGCTTTTCCATATTGTTGCTGTAATATGCCTGCCAGTCACGGACACAGACAAGTCTCTAATTTAACTGTCCATCTCCTTAGATGTAGCTCCTTACCCTGGTGAACAGAGAAGACACAGCTGCCTCTGATGTGAAGTGTTGAGTAAATATTTTCTCATGTCAGGCATGGTGGTGCTGGCCTTTGATCCCATCACTTGGGAAGCAGGGGCAGGAGGATCTCTTTGAGTTTGAGACCAGCCGGATCTATATAGCAAGCTCCAGGCTAGCCAGGACTACATAAAGACCCTGCCTCAAATACATACTACATACATATATAAATATATATATTGTCTTAGTCAGGGTTTCTATTCCTGCACAAACATCATGACCAAGAAGCAAGTTGGGGAGGAAAGGGTTTATTCAGCTTATACTTCCACATTGCTGTTGATCACCAAAGGAGGTCAGCACTGGAATTAAAGCAGGTCAGGAAGCAGGAGCTGATGCAGAGGCCATGGAGGGATGTTCCTTACTGGCTTGCTCAGCCTGTTCTCTTATAGAACCAAGACTACCAGCCCAGGGATGGCACCACCCACAATGGGCCCTCCCACTTGATCACTAATTGAGAAAATACCTTACAGCTGGATCTCATGGAGGCATTTTCTCAACTGAAACTCCTTTCTCTGTGATAACTCCAGCCTGTGTCAAGTTAACACACAAAACCAGCCACACACACATACATATATATACACATATATGTACACACACAAATATATAATATATGCATACCAAGTATATTCTCATGTAAAATTAATTTTATTTTTATTAGTGTGTAAAGTCAGTTTTGTACTAGGAATTCTAATTCTGTTTTGACAGTCAACATTATGTTTTCTACTTGGTAGTTTGGTGTTATCTAATAAAATACTTGAAAAATATAAATTATAAATCTTGCTATAGCAAGATATAAGTTTTATGGATTCCTTGCTTTCCTTGTTTGATTTAGTTTCTGCCTCTTTTTCTTTCTTCCATAGGAGAATTATAGATTTGGATATTCCAACCCCTGGCTCCTATATCAGCTCAGTCAAACTCCATGTGTAGAAATATCTTTTCTGAGGGATGCAAACTGGTTATCTGAGATAAGAAAACATGGTTGCCAAAATAAGAATTACAGAAACCTTTCAAATATAAAAATTCACAAAAATAAAAGAATATCAAAGAGATTAAACATAATGAAATCTTTACCTAGATGCTATAAAGAAAAATTCAACCCCTTATTGAATTCTTTACCTAGATGCTACATAGAAAAATTTAACCTTTTGTTACTCTCTAAATTCTCATCTTGCCTTTGACTTTTGAGAATTGTTCTTGAGTTCACCCAGCTGTGTCCCTGTGTCCTACAATTCCCAGGGACTCCTTTACCTAACTTTGTATTTTTTTCTTTTTGTTCATCAAACTTAGCAACTTCAAATAGCCTTTCTGAGTCGACTGCTCCCCCCCCACCCCCTTTTTGAGTCTGCACTTGAAGAGCTATGTGAAAGTTTTCGTTCCAGTCACTGTGAGGTTTTGCTTTAGGGTTGAAAATGAACAATTCAAATTGAAATTCTTCCAGCACTCTTCATTTCATGACTTCTTAACTCCCTGCCATTCCTAGATACTATCAAATTGTTTTTTTTTTTTCTTGCTATTTTTCTGCACACAAGTGGTTCCCAGTACATCACTTTGCTTCTGTTCTGAGACAGGGCCTCCTGTAGCCCTTGAGGCTGATGGGAGACTTTTTGAGAAAGGCACCAACCAGGAATACCATACATGCTGTGGTGGCTTGAATATGCTTAGCCCAGGGAGTAACACTATAAGGGGGTGTGGCCTCATTGGAGTGGGTGTGGCCTTGCTAGAGGAAGTATGAGACCCTACTCCTAACCACATGGGATCTATTCAATCTCCTGTCTGCCTTTGGATCAAGATGTAGGACTTTGGCTCCTCCAGTCCACATCTGCCTGGCTGCTGCCATGCTCCTGCCTTGGACTGCACCTCTGAACCTGTAAGCCTCAATTAAATGTTGTCCTTTATAAAAGTTGCCTTGGTCATGGAATCTCTTCAAAGCAATGAAACCCTAACTAAGACACATGGTATCCTTAAAACACAGAGAAAAGCACATTATAAGATTAAACTAACTAGGGACTAGAGAGATGGCTCAGGGGTAAAGAAGACTTACTGCTCATTCAAGGGCACTCTGATTTGATTCCCAGCAACCACATGGTGACTTAATCTACAATTCCAGTCCCTAGGGATCTGATGTTGTCTTCTGGCCTCAGTGGGCACCAGGCGAACAGATGGTACACAGGCATACAACCCTGGCAAAACACTCATACACATGAATTTTAAAAAATTCTTTAAATTGACTAGACCAAAAGTATATATTTCTGTAGACCAGGCTATCCTTGAATTTACAGAGATCTACCTGCCTCTGCCTCCTGAATCCTGGAATTAAAGGCATGCACCACCATCACCTGGCTTTTTTTTTTTTTTTTTTTTTGGTTTTTTGGTTTTTTGGTTTTTTGGTTTTGGTTTTTTTGAGACAGGGTTTCTCTGTGTAGCCCTGGCTGTCCTGGAGCTCACTCTGTAGACCAGGCTGGCCTCGAACTCAGAAATCCACCTGCCTCTGCCTCCCAGAGTGCTGGGATTACAGGCGTGTGCTACCACTGCCCGGCCATCACCTGGCTTTTAAGTCTATATATCTTTATTTTTTAAGATTTTTTTTACTTATTATATGTAAGAACACTGTAGCTGTCTTCAGACACCCCAGCATCAGATCTCATTATGGATGGCTGTGAGCCACCATGTGGTTGCTGGGATTTGAGCTCAGGACCTTTGGAAGAGCAGTCAGTGCTCTAAACCACTGAGCCATTTCTCTAACCTATTTTTTTTTTTTAATTTTTAATTTTTGGTTTTTCAAGACAGGGTTTCTCATTTTAATTTTGTTGTTGTTGTTGTTGTTTGTTGTTTGTTTTGGTTTAGGTCTATATGTCTTAACAAACATCTGTACATTTGGAATAATTCTTCTTTTTGTTTAAGAGTCCTCTAATTATTTTGAGTCTGTTGACATAGCAAGTTGGAAATTGCTTATATCTATTTTTCTATCCACCAACTTTAGGGACTTCAGTTAAAGGATCAATGCATTTATTTTTGCTATAAGGAGTATGTAACAATATGAATAATAAATTTGTGCTCGTTATATACTCTAAATTCCAATTTTGAAAAACAAAATCATGACCCATTGCTTTTTAAAAGAAATTATACTAAAGACAAGTTTTGATACCTCATTGCAGTACAGGTTCTTGGGCTTTCATAATCATTACTGTTCTCTTCCAAGAATGGGGGGTACACACACATACATACACACTCACACACACATACACATGCACACATATACTCACACATACACGCTCACACATACACACACACACTCACATATACATGCATACATATACTCACACATACACACTTACAACATACAACACACATACATACACACACACACTCATACATCACAAGTCTACACAAATTTATAATTACTATATGGGATGTGTTTTGTGGTTTTTTTTTTAAATATTGTAACTTATTTTTTAAAGAGTGATTGATTGATTGATTGATTGATGTGTGGGTATTTTGCCTGAATATATGTATGTGTATTTCCTGTATGCCTGGTGACTGAGGAGGCCAGAAGAGTGTCAAATCTCCTGGAAATAGAGTTATGAATGGTTATGAGACCCCATGTGGATGCTGCGAATCGAACTTTAGTCCCCTGGAAGAATGACAAGTGCTCTTAAACACTGAGTCATATCTTTTTTTTTTAAGATTTTTTTAAATTTTACTTATATGAGTACACTGTCACTGTCTTCAGACACATCAGAAAAGGGCATCAGATCCCATTACAGATGGTTGTGAGCCACCCTATGGTTGCTGGGAATTGAACTCAGGACCTCTGGAAGAGCAGTCAGTGCTTTTAAACACTGAGCCATATCTTTAGTATTCTAAGCCTCTAAAGATGTATTCTAAGTGTTTAAAAAAAAAACTTGGATGCACTGGCTGGATTTGTATGTCAACTTGACACAGGCTGGAGTTATCACAGAGAAAGGAGCTTCAGTTGGGGAAGTGCCTCCATGAGATCCAGCTGTAAGGCATTTTCTCAATTAGTGATCAAGGAGGGTGGGCCCCTTGTGGGTGGTGCCATCTCTGGGCTGGTAGTTCTGGCTTCTGTAAGAAAGCAAGCTGAGCAAGCCAGGGGAAGCAAGCCAGTCAGTAACATCCCTCCATGGCCTCTGCATCAGCTCCTGCTTCCTGACCTGATTGAGTTCCAGTCCTGACTTCCTTTAGTGATGAACTGCAATGTGGAAATGTAAGCTCAATAAACCCTTTCCTCCCCAACTTGCTTCTTGGTCATGGTGTTTGTGCCGGGCTAGAAACCCCGACTGAGACACTCAGACTTACGGCGACCTTGCTCGTCTCACGCACAGCCCTCTCCTGATTTGCTAACATGAGCTGGGATCACGCCGACCTTAAACAAGCAGCTTTCTTTATTTCTCATGCCACGATCATCATAAAGAGATTTCATAGTAGTGTTTGAAAAGAACCGTGGGAAAGTTCCGGCCCTGGTTGTCACATGAGTTGACAGTGACAAGAGACTTCTTTTTGAAGTCTCCAGAAGCTGGTAAAGACACTCAGCATCAAGATACCTCAAAACAGAAGCAGGGACAGTTTCCCTCCAGTGTCCAAGGTCTTTCTTTGATCGCTCTAGCCATAGGTTCCAACCGGCTCCTAGCGCTATTCCACTTTTGAAGCGCTCATTCTTTGTAAAGTATTAGGTTTCTCAGATATTTTCTTACCGTACCCAAGAGCAAATGAAGACATCATCTTCCATGTCTGCCACAGTCTTTATGTAATTATATCAGAAACAAAGACTCACCCAAACTTCCAGAAGAGAAAAGGAAAGAACAGGTCCAGCTGCACTGCGCCTCCATTAGAGGTAGTTCTAGAAGCATATGTAAGCATTTCATAATCTGCTGCGCTCGCCTCCTCCACTACCAGCATCGTGTCCCGTTTTAAACTTGGGATGAGCTTGACCTAATTAGTGGTAGCAAGTCCCTGCTGGACACTTCGTACCTGTTGGGCAGACATATCCAGGATAGGTGTGGTGGGTGGTTGTTTTGAGTTTGGTCAGGCAGTGTCTGACTTTGCAGCCCAGGCTGTGTCTAATAGTCACTGTGTATCCCAGGCTTGCCTCATTTATAGCAACAGTCCTCCTCCTCCCTCTGTCCCACAAGGCCACTGAGATTAAAGGCGTGTGCCACCACAGCCAGCAAATAGGATGGTTTGTACAGTGCTGGGGATTGAACCCAGGGCCTCATGAATGGAAGACAAGCATTGTAACAATAAAGCTCTATCCTCAGGCCCAGGTTAGTATTTCAGAATCCAGACCATGATGCCCTGTCATTCTCCGGTGTTCTTTGGGCTTAAATCCATAAGTTATGGCCCCAGATTCTAACCAGCAAGCCTTGAATTGTGATGCTCTTTGACCTATCCAGTACCATAAAGATAGGGACAAAAAGGCAGGTGTGGTGGCACATGCCTGTGATCCCAGGAGCCAGATGCTGGAGGACCACAGAAACTTCCAGACCAGTCTGGCAGACATAATTAATCCAGGCCAGCTGTTCTGGGTTTCAATTGCTGTAAAGACACACCACGATGCTAACAGCTTTTATAGAGGAAAGCAGTTAATTGGGGCTGGCTAACAGTTCAGGGGTTTAGTCATGGTAGGAAGCATGGTGACATGCACCCAGACTTGCACTAAGAGTTCTGCTATAGACAAAATATAGTTCTATCTATAGACAGAGGCCTTGTCTTAGGAAAACAAAATAAATTGATGAGAAATCAAACCAAAGATAGATAGATAGATATCAATAATAAATAGATGATAGGTAAATAGATTATAAGCAGATGATGGATGGATAGATAGGTCAATAGATTGATCAACAATAAATACATGATAGGCAAGCAGATAAAGGAATGATAGATAAGAGGTGAGAGATGGGTAGGTAAATGGTTAAGTAGACAGATAGATGATAGACAGATCTGTGCCTCAATCTCTATAATGAATGAAGCGAGAGCAAGTGTCACACAGGAGGATCAGGAGACCCTGTCTTCAGTGTCACATCCTGCCTGGCCTGATTCCTTCTGTGTGGGATTCCAACTGGCTGGGCTCAATCACCTTACCGAAGCTGGTCCTTGCTTCATAGCTGCCTATGTGCACTGATCCAGACAAAGGCTGCACATGTGCATAGCCAGACAAAGGCTACAGAATGTGTCTTCACTGCTGGATTTCTGCCCTCCATCGTGCTTCTTCTGGAGTTCTGTGTCGTATTGAATGACTCTCTAGAAAGTCCAGGCCAGTCCTCTTCCTTAGCTGTTTTGAGTGGGATTTGGATTTTTTTTTTTTTTTTGGTAATGTTTTTTTTTTTAATTCGATATAATTTATTTACATTTCAAATGATTTCCCCTTTTCTAGCCCCCCCCCCACTCCCCGAAAGCCCCCTTCTCTTCCCCTGTCCTCCCTCCCACCCTTTCCCAGTTCCCCGTTCTGGTTTTGCCAAATACTGTTTCGCTGAGTCTTTCCAGAACTAGGGACCATGATTTGGATTTTATATGTGATGCCGATTCATTTTTCTTTTAGCATTGTGTGTGAGTGTGTGTGTGTCTGCACATGCATGTGTGTGTGAAATTGCCCTTGGTTGGGGATTGAACCTGAGGACTCCTACTTCATTACTATGATTTGCACTTTAAGGACCTTGGTTATAACAAATATTTATAGTGGTAAGTTCCAGGCCAACCAGGACTACATAGTAAGATGCCCTCTGTCACACAAACCCCCAAACACATATATATACACACTAAATGCCTAAGATTTTTTTAAATGAATCAGAAATAAATGACTAATTGAAGCCCCCCCCCCCAAAAAAAAAACCAAATTGAAGTTAGAACAGCTAAAATTAAGATTTAACAGAACACGCTGGCACAGGCCACAGTTTGGGCCTTTCAAGTATGTGTCTTACTTTAATAATCACTTCTCATTTAACAGATTTTTAAAGCAAAGGAATGGATTGTAGCCACCCGCGGCTACATTTGAACTGGCTACCAGGTTCCCGGGAAGGAAAGCTGGGGATAGAAACGGGGTAACTGGAGAAACTTGGAGCCAAGACGAATTTCCTGTTCAAGGCTCAAAGTTTAATGGAGGTCTCCAAATATATAGGCGGGGAAGACCTTCCCCCTCAAAGGCTGGAAACAGGTCTGCAGAACTGGTTCTGCTTGCTCCGTAGGAGGCTGGCGGCAGGTGGCGGCTAGTGTCTCTCAGAAAGCAGCAGGTCCTTGAAGATCAATGGGCTTCACCTTGGTCTGAGCGCTCCACCCTAGGTGGAGGGGATTATGGCTAGCACAGGATAGCACAGAATTTCTGATCGAAGACTGGGGGTGGGGGTGGGGGACTTCTCGTTGGTCACCGTCAAGTTCCTGCCAGGTGGCATAGCACCCCGATACAGCTCTCTACAAAGGATGACAGTGATTAAATTTTATCATAAATGGACTTCAAACACCTCTCAATGGATTTGAAAAGTAAAATCGGGTGAAGGGGAAAGGGGTGCGTGGAAGACTAACCCCGGAGTGGAAGCCAGCTTTGAAAGTCCTTGAGGAGCAGACAGAGGAGCACCAGAGGCCAAGTGACTGCCCTGGGCAGCTGCGCGGAGAGGAGGCTGGGCATACCTCGTGTGAGCAGATCTCAGCCCTCAAATCTGCAAAGGCTCCAAGGGAGCCGATTTCAACCAGCACGTTTCTTCAAAAGTTTATTTCATTTTTAATTATGCAGATGTGTGTGGGCCTAGGTGTACAGCTTGTGAACCTGTGACTACAGATGCCCTTAAGGGCACAGAAGAGGTTCTTGGACCCCAGAGAACCATTGTTTCAGGTAGTTGTGAGTCCCCTGACAAAGCTACAGGGGCCAGAAGTCCGCGAGTGTTCTTAACTACTGAGTTATTTCCCTCTCTCCCACTTGGCACATTTTTATTTTTTTACACAAATCCAGATGTTTAGTTTCCTCTACTTTTTGGTACTAAAACAGGCATACCAGTCTGTGACTGAACTGTAAGCTACTGAGCCCCTGGGTTTCCTGAGGTTCTGGGCCCTGTGATCTCTCTTTTCAGACATGCTGTCCTCGGCTGCAGAATGTTGCTTCCAAGTTTGCTTACCTTTTTTCCCTTTCCCTGGCTGAGACTAGACAAAGCACTCTAGACTGTACAGACTAGCTGTCGCGACTAGCTGTGCATTTTGCCCAAATATTATAGAAAAAAAGTTGTTGCTTTGTGAAAATTGATGTTGCCCCCCTATTTCGCCAGCTCAAGTGGAACTTACTTTATTAGGGACAAAGTGCCCCACCCCCACGCCAGGATTCAACCTAGGGCCTAGTTTGGTCTAGGCAAGCAGGTAACACGACGCTGGGTCTATTGCCTGTAATTCATCTCTTACACCCCTGCCCATCACTTGCACCTTTACCTGCGTTTCTACTCTCCTCAGACACCCTTCCAACCACCAGCCTCGTGGCTACCTGTATTTGTCCGCTCTCTTTATAAGAAATTGGGACTATACTCTGATTCTTGTTCACCAATCAACAGTATTACAGTGGCCTTGGAAACTGAAGGCAGGGCTTTTGTTAAAACATGGGTTCATGAGATGGCTCAATGAAGGTCCTGAGTTCAAATCCCAGCAACCACATGATGGCTCACAACCATCCATAATGGGATCTGATGCCCTCTTCTGGTGTGTCTGAAGACAGCGACAGTGTACTTACATATAAAAATAAAGAAATCGCCAGGCGGTGGTGGCGCACGCCTGTAATCCCAGTACTCTGGGAGGCAGAGGCAGGCAGATTTCTGAGTTCAAGGACAGCCTGGTCTACAGAGTGAGTTCCAGGACAGCCAGGGCTACACAGAGAAACCCTGTCTCAAAAAAACCAAATCCAAAAAAATAAACAAACAAACAAAACAAAAATAAAGAAATCTTTGGACAGGAGCGAAGGGGGCTGGATTGAGCAGAGGTCCTGAGTTCAAGTCCCAGCAACCACATGATGGCTCACAACCATTTGTACAGCTACAGTGTCCTCATATACATAAAATAAGTCTAAAAAAAAAAAAGAAAAAAGAAAGAAAAAAACCCATGGATTCCACTGAACATGGTATCGATCCACATCCTCAGCACATGCGCAGTGCATTCTGGGTCACTTGAGAGTCTGTCTCAGAAGCAAACAAACAAACAAACAAAAACTCTAGGCAAGACTGGGTGCTAAGGTTAAAATGTCCCTTGATAATGAGGAAGTGTACTGTGCCCAAGCGTCTGTTGCTCTTCAAAGAGTATGCAATGTAATTAGTTTTTTTTTTTTACCAACTAGTTAATCAATTAATTAATTTAATTTCTGTTTTTTTAAGACTGGGTCTCACTCTGCATCCCTGGTTGGCCCTGTGTCCAACAAGATGGTCTTCAGTTTACAGGGGTTGCCTATCTGTGATTCCCAAGTTATAAATGTGCCCCACTATGCCTGATTTAAAATAAAGCAGACAGCCGGGCAGTGGTGGCGCACGCCTTTAATGCCAGCACTTGGGAGGCAGAGGCAGGTGAAGGTCTGATTCAAGGCCAGCCTGGTCTACAGAGTGAGTTCTAGGACGGGACTACAGAGAAAAAGAGAAATCAGTAGGAGGAGAAGGAGGAGGAGAAGAAATGAAACAGATCTTTTTAATTTTAAAAACATTGTTCTATAAAATGTATAAGCTCTTTAAAAGATACTATCTCAGTGCCAGTAGAGGATGATAAAACACTTCTTTTCAATGTTACAAAAAATTTAAGCAAAATTTCTTTCTCTTTCTTCTCTTTCTCTCTCCTTCCCTCTGTCTGTCCTTTTTCTTTTTGCCAAATAGGGCACTGAGAGGGAAAGAAATAAAACTAACAACAGTGCCAGGGGGTACACAACTTTAGTGCCAGGATTTGGTAGGCAGAGGCAGGTAGATGGATCTCTGAATTTGTAGCCCAGGCTACATAGTGTACGTAGTGAGTTCCAGGCCAGCCCAGGCTACATAGTGAGACTCTATCTCCAAACAAGCAACCCACAAAGCAAAACAAACAAACAAACAAACAAACAAAACCGTCCACAGAGTCCAGGTGGTCTTCCAAGTTCAAACAAAGGACAAGCTATTTATCACTGGCTACACATTTTGAAATCCGTAAGAAATCTGGGTTAAGCCAGGCAGTGGTGGCGCACATCTGTAATCCCAGCACTCTGGGAGGCAGAGGCAGGCGGATTTCTGAGTTCTGAGTTCGAAGCCAGCCTGGTCTACAAAGTGAGTTCCAGGACAGCCAGGGCTATACAGAGAAACCCTGTCTCAAAAAAACCAAATCCAAAAAAAGAAAACCCCAAAAAAAGAAAGAAAGAAAGAAAAATAAATAAATAAACAAACAAATAAATAAATCTGGGTTGAAATAGATCCCAGAGAGGTTGGGGCTTGGGAGAGAAGCGCTTAGTAGGTCCACTTGTGGTGTGGGCATGAGTCAGATGTGGACAGACCGAAAATAGAGACTCTGCTCATTAACTGCAGGTCCGACCAACCCCATGAGGTAGTGGACATTTGCTCCTTCAAAAGATGACTATTTGGAGCTTAGACTGAGAACTTGCTTGGTAAAGTGCTACATAAACATGAGGACCTGAATTGGGGTCCCCAGTACCTTGTAAAAAAACTATCAAAATCATAGGTCTCCTAGAACCAGTTAAGTCCCAGGTCACACTGGCCAGGCGGGCCAAGCTGTGAGAGGCAGGCTCAGTGAGGAGACTCACTCAAAACACAAGGCAATGAGAAATACAAGAAGATCCTTGACACACACAGGCAATGCAACCCACACACTGATGCACAGACACTACACACACACACACACACAAATATTGCAGGATAGTGTCTGAGCGCTTGCTAGTAATCATGAAGTCCTGGATTCAGTCCTTACCTACCGCTGCTGCTGCAGCTCCCGCGGTAAAATAAATAAATAAATAAATGAATGAATGAATGAATGAATGAAAAAAACTTGCATACTTAACATGCAGGAGAGTCTAAGTCACATCCCCAGTACCACAAACAAACCAACAAAAAGGTAAAACAAAACCAAAAACAGCAACAACAACAACAAAAACAAAACAAAAAACAATTAAAAAAAAAAAAAAAACCCTCTTTGTTTACAGGCCAAAGGACAAGAAATCGCAAATAAGCTTTGGAAACCACTAGATGGCAGCCAAGCCCATCTGAGCTGCCTGGTCTGGCATCGTAGTGTCTTACTACTAACGTCGAGGTGGTGGTGGTGGGGTCTGACTCGTCAGGTGTGGCTTTGGGGTGCCGTACTGCAAACGTCGCGGAGGGAGGTCGGAGACTGCAGTGTGGGGGACTGAATGTGGGGAGCAGAGTCTGGGGTTTGGAGGGCCTGCAGTTTACTTGCTGTGGTGGGTTGGATCTGTTTGTTCAGAGGGATCCCCCTCCCGTGTAGGGCGGCTGCTTCTCAAAGGGCAGGACGGTTTCCCCCGGGACAGAGGTGCTGCAAGGACTGGGAAGGCTGTGGGAGGGAGCGGGGCTGCAGGAGGGCCGCGCCTTGAGGTACTGCAACTTAAGGGTGAGGCCTAAGAATTGCCTCTCCGGAGAACTTTTCTATCATTTAAATGAACTTCAGACTTAAGATAAAAGACCAGTAAGCAGGCTTGCTAAATCTGGGGCTAATCCTCTTGGCAAGCTTCTGTTACCCCATTATCTGTGATGATCCCTGCTGCACGTACCTATTATCTTGGTAGTTACTCTCTAAGTGAACTTCCAGGTGGGCGGGGGGGGGGGGGGGGGAGGAGAATTTGATGGTGAATTTAAGCCTCTTGGCTGCAGGTCTAGAACGTTGCTGAACTGCCAAGTGTCTGGCGGGCGTGTGAGCGGTCTAAGAATTAGGAGGTGTCCTGGATTGGTAGCTGTAAGCAAAGATGCCACGGTGTTTGGAGTCCAGCTCTGAGTTGTGAACATGGCCTTGTTGATAGGTTGTTTCTCTACCGGTTAAATGAGCCAAAATCAGGCCAGATTCAAATATATTAAAGGCCGGTTTATTGGGAAGCTGCGCTTGGGTGAGTTTATTGGCCCCAAGGACGGAGGGAAGGTGCCATGGGGGTGGGGGGGTGGGGTGGAGGATGGGGGGTGGGGTGGGGAGGCACCGGAGCAGAGAGCGAAGGAGAAGGAGGGAGAGACCAAAATGTCAGGATTATATATGTTAGAGCCTCTGGGGGAAGGGCAGCCCAACCCTGGGGCTGTAAAGTTCAGGGTTAGGAGCAGGATATGCCAGATAGGGACTGAGGGATGCTGGGAAAACCTTGACAATGGTCTACTCTCAAGTAAAATATGCACCTCAGCCCCTTGTCCCTGTCCAAAGCCAAATACCTGTGAGAAGTTACACAATCTATGTGTTCATAATTCTCTTTCTGTCTCTCTGTCTCTGTTCTGTCTCTGTCTTTCTCTCAAATAATTTTAATTGTTTAGTCTCTCCCTGAGCCTAGAGCTGAACAGTTGGCTAGCCTGTGTAGTGAGCAAATCCCCGGGACCTTCTGTCTCTGGCATATGCGGCCATGACCAGTTTTTACATGGGACTGGGGATTTGAACTCAGGTCTTCATGCATAGTGAGCACTTTACCATTGAGCTATCTCTCTGTCTGTCTATCTTTTAAAATTTATCTTGCTTTGCATTGCGGCTCACACATTTAATTCCAATAATCAGCAGGCTTAGGCAGTATGTTTGAAGACAACATGAGCTACAAAGGAGACCCTGTCTTAAAATCAAACCCAACCAAACTCCTTAGCTTTATTTTATGTGTTTTTTATTTATTTTGTGAATCTGGGGGTTTTATGTGGCCCTATGCATCCTGGCCAAGGGCTCTCTACCACTCAGTGACAGCTTCAACCCCTTACATTTTTTCCCAGTAAAATAGCCCCTGCACTTAAGAAGCATACCGAGTTTCATGAAGATACGATGTGTTTGTATAGGAAACAGTTCTGATACATCGTAAGTGCTGGATAAAAACGTTCCTCTATGACAGGGACCCTGATACTGAATAGCCTAGGTCTTAGGACAAAGACTTAGAAACTTTGACAAATGAACACTTTATTTGCTTAGCTGCCTCTCGAGATTAGGATCCTTTAGTCCTTAAACCAAATGTGAAAAGTCCATCCAAACCTTCTAAAAAGTAGCAGGCGATTTAATGGCCGCTGTATTATTAGCTCTGCTACAATAACAACTTGTCACAGATTAGGTGGTTTAAACAAACAAAATGAACTTTCTCATAGTGTTTGGGCGCAGACCTAAAGTGAACTTGCCCGAGGTTTGGTTTCTCAGGGGGGTGGAGGGGGCCCTGCCCCTCACCTGGACTTGAGGTGGGCCCTGCGTCCACCCTGACCTTTCATCTTTGCAAATGTAATCTATGTTTACACTTCCTCTTGTAGAGACGAGTTGCACTTGGGGCCACCCAAATGATCTCATTTTGACTTACCTCCTTCAGGTCCTCTCGTTTCCATCACCGAGGTATTTGTGGCGGGTGGAGGTGGGAAGCAGGCCTTCAGCGAGGACGCCTGAGAGGGAACAACTGATTCTTCAGACAGTCAGGTTCCCCAAGCCGACAAAGCAACCGATAAAGACAAATCAAAGCAAACACTCAAAACAACCTGCATAGGTTGCATCAGCCGAAGGATGGAAGGGGCTTCTGTTTCCTTCTTCCTGCAGAGCTGGGGATGGGAGCACGGACCTTGGGGAAGCTCTAGGGGAACTGCGGTCCTCGAGCTGGCATGGATACCATGTGATGGGAGAAGCACCGGAGCACTGCTGGACATTAGTGCACTGTCCTGACATCACAAGAACCTGCGCAGACCACGGTCCACCTGGCTTTAAATTCAATGCATCATGATCTATTATTATTGTTGTTGTTTATTATTATTATTATTTTACAATTTCTTTAGCTTCTCTTTCATGCGTCTTTCCCCAGATTCTGAGGGTCAAAAGGAGCTTTCTGTGCCACTTGAATGATTTCTGTGTCACGATGTGTGTATGTGTGTGTGTGTGTGTGTATGTGTGATTTCTTGTGTGCAGTAGCACTTCTGCATGTGGTGATCGAGGCTGAAAGGTTGAAATCAGTTGTCTTTCAGCTGCTGTTCTTTTTGTTTCTGGGCACGGTGGTGCCCACCGTTAGTCCCTGCACTCAGGAGGCAGAGGAAGGTGGAGCTCTGTAAGTTTGAGACCAGCCTGGTCTACACTAGGAGAGTGTAATGGTTTGTATATGCTTGGCCCAGGGGGTGGCACTATTTGGTGTGGCCTTGTTGGAGTAGGTGTGTCACTGTGGGTGTGGACTTTAAGACCCTCATCCTGCCTGGGAGCCAGTATTCTGCTAGCAGCCTTCAGATGAAGATGTAGAACTCTCAGCTCTTCCTGCACCGTGCCTGCCTGGATGCTGCCATGCTCCCACCTTGATGGTAATGGACTGAACCTCTGAACCTGTGAGCCAGCCCCAGTTAAATGTTGTCCTTATAAGAGTTGCCTTGGTCATGGCGTCTGTTCCCAGCGGTAAAGCCTAACCAAGCCAGAGAGCGAGGACTTTCTAGAGAGGCCCTAACTCCAAATATAAAAGTAAATATATTTTATTGTTGTTATTGTTGCAGGGGCTGGGTGTGAGAAGAGGGCAGAGGACAACTCTCTGTGCTGAGTTCTGAGGACTGAACTTGGGTCTTCTTGGTTTGGGAATACAATTTCATACGAGAAACTCTTCCCAGTCCTGCATACAAATTTGGGATGCCAATATTGGGGGTCCCTGCATTCTCGTTCTGCCTTTCATGAGAGATAGGGGTTTGCTTGAATAAATGGCCCGCCAAGCATGTAAATGATTAAATGTGTGATGGACAAGTTTGTCCTAGAGTGTTGTTTATTTGATTGATTGATTGATTGATTGATTGGTTGGTTGGTTGGTGTTTTTGTTTTGTCTGGTCCTCCACAAAAGGACTCCTATTGACTGATCGAAATTCTGCTGGGTTTTCCGGATGCTGCCAGTAGGTGGCACCCTCTGCACGACATTGCTAACTTTTTTTTTTTTCTTGCTAGCTTGACAAGTGGGCTTCGCTCCGGGCTCCGCAGCGGGGAGTCCACCCCAGACGAAGCTCAAGGTCCCTAGGATCTGCGCTTGCCTTGGGCTACCCCCATCCTGCCAGCGGAGTCCAGTCAGAGGAAACACCACACCCTCTGGGTGGGGGAGGTGGGCAGCGATTTAGAGAAAGGACATCGCCCTTTCCTGATCTCTGTTCCGCTTTCTACTTCAGATCTGTGTAAGTGGAAGATCCAGACCACCATCCCTCCCCTTTTCGACCCTGATAAGTCCCTCCTTAAATCTGTCTCTCACACCCATTGCTCTACAGGGGATGTTGGCCAGCAGTTCTGACTCTGCTTACTTTGGCGGATAGGGGATTTAGTAGAACAGAGGCAAGGAAGGGTTTTTGGCCTCAGCCACCAGTACGGTACGGATGCTGGACGCTACTGTCTTTTGAAGCAGCTCTCCTGTCCAAACACCCCAACTGGGACCCCAGCGTGCACACAGGTTCTCGGGCTCTGGACACTTCTCACCTGGACCTTTTAACTGGAATTCGGGTTGCAGCTCAAAAACCCATTGATTTGTGTACGACTTCTGAGGTTTTAGGGCCCGGAAGAGTCTCCTAGAGCGGCTCTAAAGCGATTACAAAAAAAAAAAAAAAAAAAAAAAAAGGCCTTAAAATTTTATACCTCATGCCGGCCAGCGGTAGCACACACCTTTAATCCTAGCACTTGGGAGGCAGAGACAGGCGGATTTCTGAGTTCGAGGCCAGCCTGGTCTACAGAATAAGTTCCAGGACAGCCAGGGCTACACAGAGAAACCTTGTCTTGAAAAACCAAAATAAATAAATAAATAAATAAATAAATAAATAAATAAATAAAAATAATAAAAATAAAAAATAAAAACAACAATAATAATAATTGTATACCTCTTTTGATCCCCTCTGGCTTCAGGAAATACTAGGATATTAAATTCGACTTTGTCACTCAATCACCTCCAGACATCTACAAAAACAAACAAACAAAAAAGTTAGAAGGATTTACAGGAGCGCTTACCTCTCCAGGTACAATGGCCAAGACACTTAAAAGGCAAAGCCACGAGTATGCTGGCTGCTGTCCAGTCAGCTCACTCTGAGCTCCCATCCAAGTGAGAGATCCTAAAAACAAAGAAATCAATCCAGTTACCAAAAAAAAAATTAATTAGTTAATTAATTAATTAATTTAAAAAAGATGCCAGTACAAGGAGCCACAGGCTCAGTTACAGACCATAACCTCACAGCTAAAAGAAGAGTTTACCTGAGCCACAGATATGTGACTGACCCAGTCAGGCGCCACCACTGCCTTGACTCCTCAAAACACTAAAATTTCCTTTGCACCTGCTACCAACTCAGCTTAACGCCCCCCCCCCCCCCGTCTGAGGTACATTTTCTAGCTCTCCCAGACACCACACCCAAACAAATCCAGATCCAGGGGTCCTGCCCCAGGACCTGCACCCACAGTTTCCGAAGGTATGGATTGAGACAAATCCAACAGGCTGGCCAGAGTACTACCCACCAGCTGTGGTGTGTGTCTTGGCTACAGCCGTGCCCAGAAGGGTTCAGCAATATCCCATAAGGCAAAGGACTAAAAATTGCCCCTCATAGCCAGAGGCTGTTAGAAGCTGACTTCCTCACCCCATGCCAGTTGGCTTGGATTATGCCTTCGCATAGTTCAAATCTGTACGCTTTGCTTAGTCTCCTCCTGACAGACACCCAGAGCTGTACAGACTGACAGACAACCTGGATGCTCTCTTGAGTATGCTCTCTTCCCCATCCCCCTGGCACCAGTGAGGCACCAGTGAGGCCGGTCATATTTGCCTTTGAATAGGCTGATCCAGTGTCCAATGACACTAGACAGCCAGCTAACCTGGACATGACTTAACACCCCCAAGACTCTTTAGGAAGACATTATAAAAAAGACTTAGCAGGACTCAGGGTGTCACATCCTGGCTCCTTTCTACTCTGGCATCACCGCCGCTGGTGCTGCTACCACCGCCGCCGCCACCTATTTGAAGCACACAGAGGGCTTGCTCTAGCTGCTCCCATTGGGATCTTGTCTCCATGAAGAAGGCTCAGCTCTGCCAAATGGAGGTCTCTGCTAGGATATCGGCTATCTGGTAGGATACTGGTTCACACATGGGAGGAAACTCTCAATGGTACCCAAAAGGAAGCCGTCCTCAGGATCCCCATTCCCAAGTAGCAGGTAGAAAATTTTCTGGGCTTGTGGAACATTGTAAGCTCTGGACTCCTGGGTCTGTCACAATAGCCCAGCCCCATTATTCTGTCATGTAAGGGCAGGAGACGACAGAAACGGGAACAAGCTTTCCAGAAACTGAAGTAGACTCCAACCAGAGCCTCAGTTTTGGCCTTACCAGATGCCATGTCCGCCATGGTTTATAAGAAGAGAGGCCTATTGACTACAGAGACAAACACTGAGATGTGGGGCATGGTTTTGTGTACTGTGTCTGCAGATGCTGACCAAGCATTGGCCCTGAGCAGATTTGCTGGGGATTCCCCAGGGAGGGTTCCCTCGGGAGAATGGATAGAGCCGGAACAGCCAGGACCAAGACTAAGATGGCAGGTCACAGGGGGCACATGGCCAGGTAGCAGGCAGCAGAGTTGGGTTAGAATAGACGTGAATCCCAAGATAGTACAAGAAGACTTTTTAATAAATATAAGGTCTCTATGCCTTTATTTGGAAGCTAGAACAGGTGTAGAAAAGCCAGAATTACGTTTACACTAAAACTAAAACAAAACTGTTAGCCAGGCATGCTAATCTCAGCACTCAGGAAGCAGGGGCAGACAGATATCTGAGTTCAAGGCTGGCCTGGTCTACACTGGGAGTAAGTCTCCGCTCACGTCTGTGGATACCTTCTCAAGATGGATGAGAGACTTCACTTTCATGTGCAGGGGCACCGTTCTGGCAGTGATCAAAGCTCCTGTCCACGAGGTTATTCCCAGACTGGGCTGCTCCATCAACTGATGGTCAGGTAACGAACTTGTCTTCAATTCATCTGTAGCTCAAATGGCCAGCAAGGCCTTAGGTGTAACCTGGAAGCGCCACTGAGTCCCCTAACCTCAGAGTCCCAGACAGCTCACACAAAAACTAGACTATTAAGTCCATCCTCTCTAAATGAATTCTTAAACCCAGTAAAAATAGGCCTAGTCCTTTACCGGTGGCCCTTCCTAGAACGAGATAAACCTCTTGAGACAGGATACACCCCTGTGAGATCATGTTTGAAAGGCTGCCCACCCCGGTTGCTTTGTTTAAGAGAACCTATTGGTGATGAGCTTAATAACCAATTCTTTTAAAGTTTCCCCAGCCTCTCCAAAAGGCCCAGACTGCAGGCCATTTTAGGGCTCAGGAGCCCGTCTGTGTCCTTCCTCAGTTCCCTGTAGTTTATTCTAACCCGGGACCAAGTGCTCATCAGAAAGATTGATTGACACATGTCAGGAAACGACCTCACCCTGTCCTCCTGGAGACGCCAAGTGTAATGGAGGTTGATGGAAGATCCTGGATTCATCCTCCCATGCCAAGGCTGTTCCAGACCGTCTCACTTGAACCAGACTCAGGCTGAGACTCTCTCAAACAGGACTCCTGTTTGACCTTATACATAGGTATATATATGTATATGTATATGTATATGTATATGTATATGTATATGTATATATATACATATATATGTGTATATGTATATATATGTATATGCATATGTATACGTATATACACACGCACATATACACATACACATACATTACATATACACATACATATATATACACATATATACATACACACATACATACATATATATACTACATACACAGACATATATATGTACACATACACACACATACACACACACATATATATATATCACCTATCACCTCCGATCTGCCTCTTGGGATCTTAGTCTCATTGTTACTCATAACTCAGAAACTTATGTCGCTCACACAGGAACCTGGTTTGCCTGTACCGCTGGGCCAACCGGCTGTATGACCTCACATGTCTATAATAATCAGGGGAGAAAGAACTGCAGGTGTCCACCATCTGCATCTGCCTGCTAACTTGCCTGTTGTGGGCCCATTTCTCCTCTGATTAGGGCGGGAGAACCCAAGGCAGTAGTCCTTGTCACCTCCATTCCTACCATCACTGGGATGAGGAAGGGGCGGCCCTCCTGTACCCCCAGTGGAGCAGCCAAAGGGGAGGTAAGAGGTGGCCCCCTGTGGTCCCGAATGAACATACACTCGGGGAGCACAACCATACATAAAACTGGCTTATTATATGCTTATTATTGTTATTGCTGTTAATATTGTTGTCATCATTATTATTTATTATTATTACTATTATTATTATTATCATTATCAGCTTCTGCTCTCACATGACACTAATGAAAGACAACCACATCATCCCTGAAGGTTGTTTAATGAAATCTATGACCATAAATTTCTAATCCCACTCCATTGCCAAGGTGAGGTTTTTGTTTTTTTTAAACATACTTTAAAGTTACACCTGATATTTATGCTCGCTGGGCATAGAGGGAGGACCCACTCTGGTTTCCTTTGTGGCCACATTTGAAACAGAGAGGAACGACAAGAATTTTGTTTTGTTTTCCTGTGAATCTTTTTTTTTTAATATTTTTATTTTCTATATTCTTTGTTTACATTCCAAATGATTTCCCCTTTCCCGGATCCCCCCTCCCCATATGTCCCATAAACCTTCTTCTCTCCATCCCTTCTCCAATCACCTCCCTCCTTTTTCTCTGTCCTTATATTCCCTTCCCATGCTAGATCAATCCTTTCCAGGATCAGTACCTTCTCCATACTTCTTCATGGGAGTCATTTGTTATGCAATTTGTGCCTTGGGTATTCAGGGCTTCTGGGCTAATTAATATCCACTTATCAGAGATTGCATTCCATGTGCATTCTTTTGTGATTGGGTTACCTCACTTAGGATGATATTTTCCAGATCAAACCATTTGCCTAAAAATTTTGTGAATTCATTGTTTCTAATTGCTGAGTAGTATTCCATTGTGTAAATATACCACATTCTCTGTATCCATTCTTCCTTTGAGGGGCATCTGGGTTCTTTCCAGTTTCTGGCTATTATAAATAAGGCTGCTGAACATAATGGAGCATGTGTCTTTATTGCATGTCGGGGAATCCTTCGGGTATATGCCCAGGAGAGGTATAGCAGGGTCCTCAGGAAGTGTCATGTCCAGTTTTCTGAGGAACCTCCAGACTGATTTCCACAGTGGTTGTACCATCTTACAGCCCCACCAGCAGTGGAGGAGTGTTTCTCTTTCTCCACATCCTCGCTGTCTCCTGAGTTTTTGACCTTAGCCATTCTGACTGGTGTAAGGTGAAATCTTAGGGTTGTTTTGATCTGCATTTCCCTAATGACTAATGATGTTGAGCACTTCTTAAGGTGCCTCTCGGCCATCCGAATTTCTTCAGGTAAAAATTCTTTGTTAAGATCTGTACCCCATTGTTTTATAGGGCTATTTGGTTCCCTGGGGTCTAACTTCTTGAGTTCTTCGTATATATTGGATATTAGCCCTCTATCAGATGTGGGGTTGGTGAATATCCTTTCCCAATTTGATGGTTGCCGTTTTGTCCTTTTAACAGTGTCCTTTGCCTTACAGAAACTTTGTAATTTTATGAGGTCCCATTTGTCAATTCTTGATCTTAAAGCATCCGTTCATGCTAAAAGTATTGGAAAGAACAGGAATTCAAGGCCCATACCTAAACATCGTTAAAGCAATATACAGCAAACCGGTAGCCAACATCAAACTAAATGGAGAGAAACTTGAAGCAATCCCACTAAAATCAGGGACTAGACAAGGCTGTCCTCTCTCTCCATATCTTTTCAACATAGTACTTGAAGTTCTAGCTAGAGCAATTAGACAACATAAGGAGGTCAAGGGGATACAAATTGGAAAGGAAGAAGTCAAATTATCACTATTTGCAGATGACATGATAGTCTACCTAAATGACCCGAAAACCCCCACCAGAGAACTCCTACAGCTGATAAACAACTTCAGCAAAGTGGCTGGTTATAAAATCAACTCAAGCAAATCAGTTGCCTTCCTATACTCAAAGGATAAGCAGGCTGAGAAAGAAGTTGGGGAAATGACACCCTTCAAAATAGCCACAAACAATATAAAGTATCTTGGTGTGACTCTAACCAAACAAGTGAAAGATCTATATGACAAGAACTTCAGGTCTCTGAAGAAGGAAATCGAAGAAGACCTCAGAAAATGGAAAAATCTGCCATGCTCCTGGATTGGCAGGATTAATATAGTTAAAATGGCCATCTTGCCAAAAGCGATCTACAGATTCAATGCAATCCTCATCAAAATCCCAACTCAGTTCTTCACAGAGTTAGAAAAAGCAATTCTCAAATTCATCTGGAATAACAAGAAACCCAGGATAGCTAAAACTATTCTCAACAACAAAAGAAATTCTGGGGGAATCAGTATCCCTGACTTCAAGCAATACTACAGAGCAATAGTGTTAAAAACTGCATGGTATTGGCACAGTGACAGACAAGTGGACCAATGGAATAGAATCGAAGATCCAGAAATGAATCCACAACCTATGGTCACTTGATCTTCGACAAAGGAGCCAAAAACATCCAGTGGAAAAAAGATAGCCTTTTCAACAAATGGTGCTGGATCAATTGGAGGTCAGCATGCAGAAGAATGCGAATTGATCCATTCTTATCTCCATGTACTAAACTTCACTCCAAGTGGATCAAGGACCTCCATGTAAAACCACACACACTGAAACTAATAGAAAAGAAACTGGGGAAGACCCTTGAGGACATGGGCACAGGGGAAAAGTTCCTGAACAGATCACCAATAGCTTATGCTTTAAGATCAAGAATTGACAAATGGGACCTCATAAAAGTTTTCCTGTGAATCTTGTCGGGTGCCTCAAGATGGCGGACCTGGCTTTGACCCCATCAGCGTGTCGGCAGGGTTAGAGTCAATAGAGTAAGACCCGGTAGGATAAACTTTCATGGGTCCTAACTTCTAGAACTCAGGAGAAAGGAGGTGTTTTCTATTAAAAAAAATGCAGTAATGGTCACTCTCTAGTGCTTATGAAACTCAATGTGATTCAGGATTTTACAAAAAGCCAGGAAGGACCTCAGACAAGCCCGCCAGTCCCAATTGCTGACTACTGAAGCCACCTGAATAGCCAAGTACTGATGACTGGGCAGGCTCTACTCCATTTATGCATACAAATGCAAAAATAATCATTATTGTTGCTAATTGCATCGTGTCTAGGTATCCTCAACGTAAACTGAACTAGTTTTTTTTAAATTATTTTAGCATACGGTATTGTTGCTTGCATGAATGTGTGGACCATATACATGCAGTGCTCTCAATGACCAGAAGGTGGCAGTGGATCCCCTGGAACTGGAGTTGCCCGTGGCCGATTATCGTGTACTTATTTTATTTTATTTATTTATTTATTTATTTATTTATTTATGGCAGGGGTACTGGGTTTGATCAGTAAAAGAACATAAATTTATAATACCATCCCATCCCCAAAGTAAGTTTTTCTTTCAAAATTCCTATGATGTTTCTGCTCACTAGACAGTAGAGGTGGGACTCCGCTATACTTAGGCAGATATGGGATCTGAACCCAGGTCTCCTGGAAGAACAGAGCAGCAAGTGCTGTTAACGACCGAGCCATCTTTCCATCTCTCCAGCTGCTGAACTGGTTTGTAAGCAGAGCAGATGGCCAATAGTGACCCAAAAGGAAAAAGTTACAAACGTAGAAAGTGAACTTTGAGCTTGGATTCCAGCCAGGTTTGAAGACAGTTAGACCAGCTTTTAAGATAACCCTGCAAGTAAATCTGTACCTGAGCTTTCTTGTCTGTAAAGATAAGGTGTGTTAGCCCTCACTTTACCGGGTAATTTGGATGATTGATTAAAAATAGAGCTGTAAGCTAAGTGTAGTGGTGCACACCTTTAGTCCCAGCACTCCAGAGGAAGGGGCAGACAGATCTCTATGAATTCTAGGCCAGCCGAGGCTGCTAGTGAGACCCTTTCTCAAAACAAAAACCACAAAAGATAGCTGTAAAATGTCTGTGAGGTGTGTAGCTACTGTTTAAAGTATAGTCTTTATTGAAACAGATTCAAATATGGTTTTTAGATGTATATAGATACTTTCCCCCCTTTGTTGTTTGTGTGTGTGTGTGTGTGTATAACACCAGTGTGCTAAGCTTCATATCTAGATGACAGTTTAAGATTTAAAATTTGGAGCTAGAAGATTTAGAAACAAGACATGCATGCATACATACACATACACTCTTTATTTAGTCTTTGGAGAAGTGCTATTGATCTGAATCCAGGCCCTTCTGAGTGGCGTCCTCAGCCACATCATGTGATAGCTTTTCTTGTTTCCAGTGATGCACAAATCAGAAAAACAGAAAGAAGACATCTATATTGATTGGTTTTGAATCAACTGGAAACAAGCTACAATTGTCAGAGAGGAAGGAGCCCCCATGAGATCCAGCTGTGGGGCATTTTCTCAACTAGTGCTCAAAGGGGGCAGGGCCAACCCTTGGCTGGCGGTCCAGGGTTCTGTAAGAGAGCAGGCTGAGCAAGCCAGTAAGCAGCGCCCTCCATGGCCTCGGCATCAGTCCCGCCTCCAGGCTTCTGTCCTGTGTGAGTTCCCTTCCTGTCCTGCCTCCCTTTGATGATGAATAGTGTATGGAAGTGTAAGCCCCAGAAACCCTCTCCTCCCCAGCTTGCTTTTTCGGTCTTGGTGTTTTCAGCCCAGCAATAGAAACCCTAATGAAGTCAGCCTCAGTGGAACTTCGGTTTTGTATTACAAAGTTTTTCCAAGTTTGAATCTTGTAGTGCTCAAATGTGCGACATAACTCAAATATCCTATTTTGAGTTTGTTGTTGAAACACAAGATTATTTAAAGTACATATGGCATCCTTTTTTTTTTTTTTTGGAGACAAATTAGTTTCTTTCCAGGTACTCTTTCTGTCATCTGCTAATTAGAAATTTCATTTTTAAATGTTAAACCTAAGTGCAGAGTGAATCCTGTATTCCCTGCATCCTCAGGAGGTGGAGGTGGAGAAGGACCAAGAGTTCAAGGCCATCCTCAGCTACTCCAACAGTTAGAGGCCAGCCTGGACTACATGACCCTGCCTCAAAAACCAAAAATAGAACATGTTAAGCCTTAGAAGATAGAACATTCCCATGTTTTTTAAAGGCTGTATTTACTGCAAAACAGAAACATGATATCCTGAAAGGGGTGTGTGTGTGTGTGTGTGTGTGTGTGTGTGTCTGTCTGTCTGTCTGCCTGCCTGCCTGTTTATTGAGTCAGTCAGATATGTAATAATCTCTTCCTCTCTCTAAAAGTATTTAAATGTACATGGGTGTTGCCTGTGGCACATTCGTGCCTAGTCCCTGCAGGGGCCAGAAGGGGGCGTCCAATCCCCTGAAACTAGACTTTCGCATAGTCAAGGGCCACCGTGAGGTCCAGTGCCAGAGCGCTCAGTTCTCTTAACCTCTGAACCATTCCTCTGGCCCATGAAACTTGATAATCTCTTGTCTCCTGTTTTCACATCATCTCTGACACTGGTAATCTGTACATTATAGAAAAACGCATGCACTCTTAACCACACAGCCGTTACCTCCATTCATTCATTCATTCATTCATTCATTGAATTCAACAAACCACAAGCAGTATGGTTAGTTACCAGAAAATGCGAGCAGGAGGCTCAGTAGTAACATGCCTAGTGAGTTAAGGTTCCTGCCACAACCCTGGGGAACTGACCGTGATCTCCAGGGTCCACAAGCTGGAATGAGACAATGGAATCAAGAAAGCTATCCTCTGACCGCCACACACTTCCTAGCGCATGCGTGTGGATGGACAGACAGATGCGCGTATGTGTCTGTACACACACACACACACACACAAACACGCACGCGCGTAAAAAAGCTAGTAGCCTCTTCTTTCTTTGTTACTATCCTGGACTCAGCCATTTGTTAGTCATCACGTTTGAACCCCTTGCCTGGATTGAATGCTATAGAAACAGGATGCTTAGATTAGAAAAACAAGAAAACGACCTGATATCATAAAACAGCAGTTGATTCCTTACTTTGTAACTTGAACGTTCACAAACACTAGCTCTCCAACTAAAATGCCTCGTTAAAACTTCCTCTCTGCCAAAAATGTACGGCCATCTGTGTTCTACATGGTGGCATTCTCTTATTTAATACACATGTCCTGCTTTTGGGAGAAGCATGGGAAAAGCTTTAATATGACAAGAAACAGAAATAAAATAGTGAAAACACATTGTGTTTCAAAATGAATGCAAGGTTGAGACTTACGACACTTCATTCTTTATTAATTTTATGGCCATACCGAGTCCTTGATGACAAACACACACACACACACACACACACACACACACACACACACACACACACAATTGAAATGCTAATGTCCATGAAGTTTGGAGCTCAGAATTGGCTTATTTTAAAAAAATAATCGAAGGACCTGTTATTTAAAACAGGTTAAGTTTCATCAGATGGTCTCAAAACCTCTAGGCACTAAAAGTGGTAACCCCCAGTAGCAGAATGGAAAGCAACGTTTTGGCCTGAACAAGGGAAAATCTTTTTGTACGCAGCCCTACTAACTTCACAAAACTTAAGCCAAGCATTTTATTTCTCAGTGTCCCTATCTCTAAACCGATAGTAAGCACCCTCAGGTGACCGGAGAGCTTTCTCAAATGTTCCTTGTCTTATCACCAGCATTGTGGGATATCCCTTCCAAGTTTTTTATTTCATTGCAGTGCTAGGGATTAAAGCCAAGGTGTCATGCAGGAGTCACTAAGCACACACCACTGAGCTATAATCACAGCTCAGTAATTGCATGTTATCTATCCACTTCTTTTTTTAAAGATTTATTTATTATATGTAAGTACACTGTAGCTGTCTTCAGACACTCCAGAAGAGGGCATCAGATCTTGTTAGGATGGTTGTGAGCCACCATGGTTGCTGGGACTTGAACTTGGGACCTTCGGAAGAGTAGTCAGTGCTCTTAATCACTGAGCCATCTCAGCAGTCCGTCTATCCACTTCTTATTTCCACGTTTCCCCTCACAGTACTAAGGATTAAACCTCAGGCCTCAGATGGCAACCTCTACCTTGAGGCTACACTCCAGCCCTCCTTTTATTTTGAGACAGTGTCTTAAGTCTTATTCCAACTGGACTTAAACTCATTCTATCGCCCAGGAAACCTAAAAGTTGAGATTCTCCTGGTTCAGTTCCATGAATTTCTGGAACTTCAGGCTTCGAGTTCCAGCTATAACGTGTTTGTTTTTGAGACAAGGTCTCACTAAACAGCCTTAGTTGGAACTCACTGTGTTAAACAGTCTGGCCTGGAACTCACAGAGCTCTGCTTGCCTCTGCCTCCCTGAGGGCTGGGTTTAATGGCTGTGCCACCACTACACCTGTCCTGTTTACACTTTCCGCTAAAACACCTTTTATTGTAATAGTATCTCTCTAACTTTCTCTAACTTTTCCCCCCACTCTGCTTTCTTAATCCTCTCTCTCTCTCTCTCTCTCTCTCTCTCTTTAGGAGGGGGGGTAAGGTCTCAGGTAGCCCAGGTTAGTTTGGGATGTACCCTAAACTCCTGATCTTCCTGCCTCCACATCTGAAGTGCCGGGGTTACTGGTGTGTGCTGTCTTACGTGTTTCTGCTCCAAGCCTGGGCACCATGCGTGCTTAGCAGGCCCGCTACCATCTGGCTAAGTCACTAGCCCTGCTTCCTTAACCTCGTAAGTGAGGACGTCACTCATCTTGGTGGAATTTACGTGACTAGAATTACCATGATGGACGGTTATCAGGAAGAACACACACACACACTGCTATGACGACAATGAACAATGTGCTGGTATTAGAGGATGTTCATACTTTTTGGGGGGGGGCAGGTGCATTGATAATATTGATGGGAAGCTGAAGCCCTCACCCTGGCACTGCTCTCTGAAGTGTGACGTTTTATTATTCATCAATTAAAGGAGGCCAAAGATAACCTCCAAACTTACTTTCAACTGTAAGGTTTTTATAAGGCTACTAGAAAAGAAAGTTTAACTTGACATAACTTTTTTTATCGAAGGCAGTTTCTTTCAAAACCCCCAAAGCACATCATGCCTGCTTTCCCAGGGACCCCTACCTTTGCACACTCCTCCGTCCTTGTTAAGGATGTGAAATGACAGCTACAACGCAAGGTTATTCTTCACAGAATAGTTTGTACCAGGCAAAGACAGGAAACCAGTGTGGTGCATAGCAATGCCCTGTGCTTCAGCAAACTGACTTCTCCACACAGCCATGAACCATCGCCAATATCAACCTTTTAAGAGGCAGTTTTTATAAACCCCTTTGTATCAGGGACATTGATGTGTGTGTGTGTGTGTGTGTGTGTGTGTGTGTGTGTCTGGCTCTTTTCTTTTTTGGTCTTGGCTTTGAGTTTAGGGCCCCACACCTGTTAAACCTTTGCTGTACCACTAGCCTATACTATGACATTTAAAGAAACAATTGGGAACAGTGGCCTTAGAGAATTTGAAAATTTGGGGAAAGCTTTAGGAAAATTCCTTTAACCAAATGCTCTCATCAGAACAGTCCCTGAGAAACCGGAATAGAAAGGAGGCGAAGGCCAAATTCACAGCTGGATTTCATCGCCAAGAATGGTCCACCAGTGCCCCGCCCATCTGCAGGGTGCGGCTGTCTGACTGACTGTGGGCCCACCTAGGGCAGAGGGTTGTTCTTTGTGGTCCCCTTTAAGCTGACCTAGTTACTCAAGTCCCCCAATGGCTGTCAGAGAAGACCTCACCAGCCAAAATTTGTAGTCAAGGTGAAGAGACAGTCAACCAAAATGTCCTCAGCACCTCTGGTTCAGGATCTCCACTCAACTCTTTTATCACTAGGCAGCCTTTTGGGAAAAGGGATCATGAATAGGGAAATAGGGGCCTGGAGTACAGAAGACGCTGGAGGCAGTGTGGAAGGAGTAAGAAGACTGATTTTTCTTTTGGAGCTTCATTTTACATAGAAAAACTCCACGTAAGAAAGAAGAGTGACATACAACAGCAACAAAAAATTTGGAGCTGTCTCTTTTTGGACCTATTTAAAACCCTAATATGCATCTTCAATTCTAAGGCGTCCTAGTCATTAAAAGAAAATGCCACCCATATTTCTTTTTAAAAGAGAAAGCAAATCAGAAAATCAAGCGAGGAAACATTTTCTTCTACTCTGTAAGGCAAAAAGGATCATTGTCGTTCCACCTCTGGCTCTGCTTAATTTATATTAGATACCCGGGTCGGGGAGCCCACACTGGGAGCTTAAAGAACTGAGGGGAGGAGCTGCGACCCAACACTTGGGGCTTATCTCCTCTGGCGACTTCAACACCTCTTCGCTTAAATAAAAAAGAAATAAGCAGGCCGTTAAACCTAATTAGGGGTAATAAAGTGACAAAGATGTCTCTAAACACTTTCCTCTGATCCTTTTGCCACCATTCCGGTCCTCAGGAAAAAGTGAGATTCTCGTGGCAGGAAAGCGGTTCCCATAGAAGATTTCGAATCTGAGGCGCTACTGGATCTAGGTGCTTGTGCAACAGTCTTGTCTTCTCCCCGCACCGCACCTCTTTTGGATTCAGGATGACCGGAGGCGGGGGGCTCGGTCGAGCCGCGGAGGCTCAGCTTGCAGGTGTGCACAGGTTGGGAGGAAAGGCGGGGATCGGGAGTCGCAGAAGCGACCGATCTTCACCACAGGATCTTCGCTCCAGGGGCGGCAGGGGCAGATGCCAGCTTAAGAAAACATTCCTTCAAAACAAACCCCACCGACTTCCCGAGAGCTCCGCGAAGACGCGTGGGCGGAGCGGGCTGAGTGGAATCCACGAGGCGCCCCACCGCCCACGTCGTGTCCGGGAGCGCGCAGCGGCCCCGCGCCATCCCCGGAGTCCGGGTCTGGGCTCTGCCTGGAGTACTCGATTGCACTCCGTAGTAAACAAAAGTATGGTCGCCGCCTCCACGCGGGTTTGCCTCCTAGCAATCCGAACACTGAGACGCCAGAGACTCAGAAGCACTTGAGAATTACAGAAAATAATAACGGAGATTGAAAAAAAACAGTGTGTGAGAAAGAAAAACACCCCACTGCCCCCCACCAACCTACTGCCGCCTCCCGGGGGAAAGCAGTTCCCGCCCAGGCACGCGTTCATTGGCTGCCTAGGCGGAGACTTAGCGCGTCCATTGGTCGCACAGCCTGTCAATCAGGGGCGGGGCGGCGCGCGCGCCGCCGCGGGCGGGGAGCTGCTGCAGATCCCGTAAGACGGGAGGCTGCGGAGTCGCTGCAGTCCCCGCCGCCGCCACATTCAACAGGCAGCAGCGCCGCTGTCGCGCGGCCGCGGGGAGCTAGAGCGGCCCGCGGCGTCCTCCCGTCTGCTTTAGCGTCCGCGGCCCTGTCAGCAAAGCAGGAACGTGGTGCCCGAGCTGCCGGGCTCCGCGGCCTGGTCCGTGCACCGTCCAAGGCACGAACTCGGAGGATCCTAGCCACCGGTGACCCAGCGAAGTTAAGTTCTGGGCGCGTCCGTCCGCTGCGCCGCGCCTGGTTCCCGGCGTGCGTCCGCCGTCTCCGCGGCCCCCAATCTCGTAGCGACAGTCGGGTCGCCCGCTCCGCGCCCCCGGTGGCCGCGTCTCCCGGTACTCTCTGCTGGTGGGGGAGGGGCAGGGGGCACCATGGCCGAAGCGCCCCAGGTGGTGGAGACCGACCCGGACTTCGAGCCGCTGCCGCGGCAGCGCTCCTGCACCTGGCCGCTGCCCAGGCCGGAGTTTAACCAGTCCAACTCGACCACCTCCAGCCCGGCGCCGTCGGGCGGCACGGCCGCCAACCCCGACGCCACGGCGAGCCTGGCCTCGGCGTCCGCTGTCAGTACTGACTTTATGAGCAACCTGAGCCTGCTGGAGGAGAGTGAGGACTTCGCACGGGCGCCGGGCTGCGTGGCCGTGGCGGCCGCAGCTGCCGCCGGCAGGGGCCTGTGCGGGGACTTCCAGGGCCCCGAGGCGGGCTGCGTGCACCCTGCGCCGCCGCAGCCCCCACCGACCGGGCCGCTGTCGCAGCCCCCACCGGTGCCTCCCGCCGCCGCGGGGCCACTCGCGGGACAGCCGCGCAAGACCAGTTCGTCGCGCCGCAACGCGTGGGGCAACCTGTCGTACGCCGACCTCATCACCAAGGCCATCGAGAGCTCTGCCGAGAAGAGGCTCACCCTGTCGCAGATCTACGAGTGGATGGTGAAGAGCGTGCCCTACTTCAAGGATAAGGGCGACAGCAACAGCTCGGCGGGCTGGAAGGTGAACGGCCTCCGGGCGGCCCTGGGTTGGGGTGCTGGGGGGAATGTGTTGGGGCTTGCGGAGGGTCGGCGGTGTGGGTGTTCGGGGCCCGGAAATGATGGGCGCACGGAGAGAGCGGGCGAGAAATGGCAGGTGTGGCGGGGGCTTCCCCGGGACCTGGAGCCAAATTTGGACCAGGTGCAGGCGAGGGAGTTCTAGAGGGACCCGGGGAGCGCTTGTTTGGGAACTTGAGTGACATGCCAGAGCGGGCGTGAAAGTTAGCTAGTTGTTGGAGCGAGGGGTTCCCTTCGAAGGGCTCTCCACTTGACACTCCGGACCTGCGAGGGGGTCGGGCGACTCCTCCGCCACACGGGCACCCACTCTCCCGACCCTTGGTCGCCAAGGTCTCCTCGGACCCCACAGCAGAGGTGACGGAGAGCACTGGAGACATCCCCCCTCCCACGCACACGCACGCGCGGGGCTCCCGCAGCTGGTGGGATAGTTAAACGCGCAGCTGGCTGAGCGTTGTGCCGGCCAGCAGTTGCCGAAGGTTGCCGAGGCCGGGGCAGATATGGTTTTATCCAAAGTGGCCTGAGCAGGTGGTCGAGCGTCCCCACTCACTGGGTACAGTCTCTATCGCGCGCAAGTGGGTGGCCAAGGCTTTTAGGCTCTGGGCAATCTAAAGTTCAAGTGTGACCCTTGGCCGGGGCGGGAGCAGGCGAGGAGGGAGGGACCCGGCGTACAGGAAGCTAGAACCTTTAAAGGGCCAGTGCCTCCAGGCTGGGAGGCCACACTTTTGCACCCAGAGAAAGGCTTCCGCCGTTGGGCTGGCGTGGGGAGGTCTGCTTTTAATTGAAAACCAAGAAGGTGCTAAGTGTGGCCAGATTATGCATGAGCGTTGGGGAGTGATTTCTCTTACCGTAAAGCATGGAGCTGTCTACCAGGGCTAGGCTGGGAGCCCTGAAGGGAGTATTTGGTGGAAGTCTTACGTGCTCACTTGGGGAATTACCAAAGACCTTTTGCCTCCAACAAGGAGGATTGGAGACTTAGGTGTCTTAAGGTACTTGTTTACCTTTCCGCAGGGAGAGACAGGTGACTCAGTGTGGACTGTGGCATCCCTACCACTGGAGGTTGGGGTGGTATAAGGGCTATGGCTTTTTGGGAGGAGAGAATCTTACCTAGAAGCCCCTCCAGCTGTGGACACCCTGGCTGCCAGTATCTCAGAGTCACAGGTGGAACATATATATCTTAAGATTATCCAGATTTTTCCCCTCCTGGTTTTTGGTTGTACAGCAGAACAGAGATTAGCCTTTACTGCATGATTGTCATAGCAGGGCGGTTTCACATACTCTGTCATCCCTGTGGTTAAAGTATCTAAAAGGTCAACTTACTCACCTCATACGAAAGTTCTTGTAGAGGGAGCCAGGGGTTGTTTTATTTTTCCCACAGTGTGTTTTAAAGATATATACAAGATATATATAAAGATATATTACCCTTACGTGCAATATTACCAAGTGTTCCAAAAGCAAAATACCTATTTTTCATATTCTAATTCACAAAATAGTTACTGTCTTTAAAATCCAATTTTACCTAACATTTGACGTTTCCGTACTTGACTGCGTGGCTTGTTCAAGGAGCTTCAACTGTTACATAAAGCATTTGCCGTTGAAAAAGAACCAAAAAACCAAAAAACTCTCAACCCTTGGGCACCCACAGTACAGTGTGTACTTAACACTCTCGTGTTCTTGGAAAGGGACACGGCCTATCTGAGTTTATGGGAGTGCCTTGCTTTAAGGATAAAGGATGCTTTGGGGGTATTTTTGGTTTTGTCTTTGAGACGGCATTGTGAAGATGACTTTTAAAATTAGTTCTTAGAAAAATAGGTTATGTCACAATATCTTTTTAGTTACTTTACTCCATTCTTCTGATTTCTTATTAATATGAGTTTAATGATTTATGTAATAAAATTTTCTCGTTGGCACCAAGAACCTAGACGCACAGGCGTTGGAGAGGTGAAGACCCAGCCACTGCAGCCTGAGTAGCTAGTGAGCTTTGGAGTAGGGAGCAGGTCACTGTGCTTTCAAAGGATGGATGCTTGACCATGAGAAGTTGGTCGGTGTGGTGTGAGCAAAATAGCAAGTGTGTTTTCAGTTTGAGTAAAGGGGTATTTTAAGAAGAAACATGAACGGTTGTAACTCATAACTAGTCTTCTGGTTAACGTTTCATAAGAATGAGTTCTGATACTTGTTAAAACTAAGTTTCACTCTCAGATCTGAGAACTCATAAAAGGAAGAAACTGTATTATGACTTACACTTGAAATCCTACAATGCAAATCAACCAGAGCTTAACTGTTTGAGTATGTATTAAGGTGTGACAGCTTTGGGATAGGCTATATTTCCTGTGATCAGCTATTTTATTGAGAATTATTAATTAAACTGTGTGAATCATTAATTTAGCTGTGTTTCATGGTGTACTTCCTAGGGCTTGCCTGAGAATATGAAAGTCTTTTGCAAAGGACATAGTAACTGGAAAGCTGTTAGTGTCCAAAATGTATTTTTAGAAAGTGAGATGTAGTTCAGTGGTGGCATCGTTTCTGACATGTAGGGCGCACTCCCTAACACTGTATAATCAACAGGGTGTGGCGGTACATGCCTTCAGTTGTAGCACAGAAATACAGGGAAATGATACATATTTGTATACACAGGTCAAACATTATGGAGAATAAATTAAAATTTTACAATTGGGCTTAATGAAACATATCTGATATTATGAAACTTGGGAATTGGAGGCCAGAGGATTGTAAATTAAGTGGCATTCCAAAGTTGTAATGTCCTGAGCCACTTAGGGCTGCATGACATAAGCTCTTGACACACAAAAAAAGAATGAACCAGGAAAAGACAAGAAAATGAAAGAAAAACAAAACCAAAACCTTTCAATGTTTAAAAAAGTGTTGAGCGTGTATGTACCTTTCCTGTTTTGGGGTGTGGTATCTAAGTAACATCTGTCTTAAACTGATGGTGCAAGCACACATCTGTCAACTGGTATGCACGTCTGTGTGTGTGGGGGGGAGGGGGGCTAGTGGGATGTCCTTCCTAGTCGCTGGGTGTCTTCCTGTGACAGATTTGGTCAGGTGAGCTCTAGGGATCTGCCTGCCTCTCATGCACACAGCTTTCTTATGCTGCATGGAACCAGAACACAGGCTCTCAAGCTTCTGAGGCAGACGCTGACTGACTGAGCTATCTCCCCCAGGCGCCTAATTTTAGTTTGGTTTTGGCTACAGTGGTCATAAGTAAGACTTAAAGTGGAACCTAACACTGGAAAACCCGGGATCTTTTAAACAGCCCAGTATTTGTAAATGATGAAACCTTCTTTCCACGACCTGTTTTTCTCACGCAGAAAACTTCCTAAAGCTTGGGAAGTAGCTTGCGAGCAGTCCTTCCTTCCTTCCTTCCTTCCTTCCTTCCTTCCTTCCTTCCTTCCTTCCTTCCTTCCTTCCTTCCTTCCTTCCTTCCTTCCTTCCAGTGGCGGTTTTGAGTTGACTCTCATTTATTGTTTTGACAGACTACCTGAAAGGATGTTTTAGGGCTGGGGTATAGTTGGTGGTGGCGTGCTTGCCTAGCTGGCATGCAGGAGGCCCTGGATTTTATTCCTGTGTGCCAAGTGCATGCTGGTGATCATGGCCTGTGGGAAGTGGAGGAAGAGTTTAAGGACATTCTTAGAAGACTATTTGACTGGAACATTTAGGATTTATTAAAGAGGGTTTTAGGTTTCTTTTTTTTCTTTCTTAATAAACTAGTTCAGCTACTTGTTAATTTTGGGAGAAATTTCTTTTTTTTTTTTAATCAATAAAATGGTAGTGCTAGTGTATTTTCTATATCTTTAAATTTGTCTTTAGTCTTCAATTCAGCTAATGTATAGCCACAGAAATCTGACAGGAGGATGACTGCTAAATTGCACACACTGACCATTGAACTAAGAGAGCCCTGAGGTGGGTCGGAGGACTTTATGGTATCTTTCCTACTTCTTGTTTATTATTTTTAAAATACTTACCTTACTGTAAGTGTGCCACCTGTGTGTATGCAGCCATGGAGGCCAGAAGAGGTGTTGGGTGCCCTGGAACTGGAGTTATAAATGGTGTGAGACAGGATGTAGGTACTGCTAAGCAAGCCTTGGTCCTCTCCAAAAGGAGTGAGTGGTCTTAATCTCTGAGCCACCTCTCCTGCCCTGTTTCTAGCATCTGTTGCTTTTTCTCTTCCTGGTCACAAATTGCCTTAAAACCATTTTTATATTCAGTCAAAACCCTCAGAACTACAATATGCTAACTACATAAGGACAGGAAGATGAAGAAAGAATGAGCTAAGTATATGTGTCTTACTTGCTAAATGCTAAAGCATTTTAGAAATTTGAGTCATGTATCTAACCCCACTAACAGGAACACCATAGACAGCAAGCCCATCCTCCCCACCCCCACTGAAAATAGACACCAAATCTGAAAAGTATAGGAACGTTATTGTTTTCACCTATGAACTTTTTCTCATGTTTACTGTTTTTTAATTGCATTTTGTATTGCTTAAGGATTTTTTCATACATGTATATATGGGTTTTGATAAATCATACCTACCTTTCCTTCCCTCCCTGTTTCCCCACTACTTTCACTCCTAGCTTCATGTGCTGTGGTGGTAAAGTCAGTGTCCTTCATGCTGTCTGTATGTGCCTGGGTGTAGTGGGCACCTTCCCCTAGAAGGCACTGGCGGCCGTCAATAGCTTCTCAGCTAAGAGTGGGGCTTTGAGTCCCTCCCACAGCCATGCTGGGGTTTGGGCTGGCTGACCTTGTGTTGGTCTTATGCATGCAGTCATAGCCACTGTGAGTTCATGTGTACAGTGGCTCTGTCATGCCCAGCAAATGACCATTTTGCCCTAGATGGCTACTGCCTGTCCGCTCTTCAGGGAAGAGATGTCTCATCTCTTCAGGGATGAGAAGCGACTATGGTGAGTGTGGAGATGAGAAAATCTATGGTTAATAAGATAACTTGGAGGACAGTTTATTAGTATGTTCATTTTGGCATGGTAATAATTCCAGATTCTTCCCTAGCAGCGGTGACCTAGGTAGCCGTGGGCTTGGCCTAGTAACTAGTACCAGGCATGAGTCCCATTTTGAGAAACAGGCTTTAAATCTAGTTAGAATGTAGTTGGCTGCTCCCATACTATTCATGCTACTGCTTGCCAGGTGGCCATTGTTTGAGCTTTCAGAAGTCACAGTAGGTATGAATGTATAAGACTGTTCTCTCCTAATGGCGTGCATAGAACCTTCCAGCATGATGAAGCTAGCCAGTAAGAATGAAGTGTCTGGTTTGATTTCTTCATATCCTGTGACCTAGATATGTAGTATCTTTAGCAATAGAGTCTTATTGTCAAGTTCTGGATGGTAATTAAAAGCATGGCAATAGCTGTCATCTCTTGTTTTAGGGGAAGGGGCATTTATGGAGCCCTGATGACCGACAATTTAACATGAGGTAGTTGGTACCTGGGACTGGGGTTTTTACCTGATAGCTTAGTATCTAGGGGAGGCATTGTGCCACCGTCTGCTGTTTTAGGAGGGTATCATTTAAATGTGCTTATATGTGTATATGTGTGTCTGTAGGAGACATCTGCAGTAGTAGGTTTCTGCACAGCTTTTTCAAATGTCTTTTGTGTTCGTCGTCCTTCCCCGTGCCCCCTCCTCTACCCTGCCCTCCTCCCATCTCCGTGTTCCTCTCACTTCCCTGTCTGCCTTCATACACCTGAGCCCCATTCCCTTCTCTGAAATCTAAATCCTCTGTGGCCCCTTGCTAATTTCCTGACTTCTGTAATTTCCAATTTAAACACACACATCTGAAGATTCACAGCTAGCCATCACATGTGCCCGTTATTTCCAGGTCCATCCATTTAGCTGTGAATTTCATAATTTAATTTTTCTTTGTAGCTGAATGTTTTTTATTGAATATTTGCATTGTTCATCGGGATGGCTGTTAAGGTCGTTGCATTTCCCGGGCATTGTGGATTAGCAGCAGTGAACATGGATGAACAGATGTCTCTAGTAGGATATAGACTGCTTGAGAGTAAGGCCAAAACTGGGATAGCAAAATGAGAGGTAGATCTGTTTCTGGCCTTTTGAGGAAACCACGCTTTGCCATAGTGGATGTCCCAGATTGCACTCAGTTTTTCTTTTTGTTAAGATAGTGTCTCACTGCGTATCCCAGACTGGTCTGGAACTGACTATTTAGACCAGGTTGGCTTCCAACTCAAAACTTCACCTGCTTCTGCCTCCCAAGTACCAGCATTAAAGCTGTATACCCTACCAACTAACTGCACTCTTGTCAATATTGCGCTCTTTTCAATATGCGTAATAAAATTTATATGTATATATTTTTATTTTGGTCATTCTGATTGGAATAAGATGAAATCTCAAAGTAGTTTTAATTTGCATTCCCTGATTGCTAAGGATGTCACACATTTTAAAAACTATTTCTCAGCCATCTGTATTCTTTTGAGAACTCTAGTTTCATGCTCCAATTTTTAATTGTATATGTGTGTGTGTGTTGATTTATTTGTTTTTTTTAGTTCTTTGTATATTCTAAATACTAACCTTATGTTAGTCTAGTAGTTGTTAAAAATGTTTTTTCCCATTTCCTCTTCTGGAATGTTGGTGTCCTTTATTGTAAAGAATGTTTTTAGTTCATGAAATGATGACTTTAATGCCTACAATCCTTTCCTGGGCCTATAGTTGAAACAATCTTACTTCCCCCTCTAACAGGTTCAGGGTATCTGGTCTTATTTTGAGGTCCTTGATCATCGGGAATTGAGTTTTGTTCAGGCGAAGGATCTGGTTTCATTCTTCTACATGTTGCTGTCCTATTTCACGAGCACCATTTGTTGAAGATACTGTCTTTTTTCCAATGTGTATTTTTGACCTTTTATCTAAAATCAGTTGGCTGTAGGAGCACTGTGTTCAACTGGCACACTTGTCTGCCTGTCTGCCTGTCTGTCTGTCTTTATGCCAGTACCATGCTGTTTATTACTATAGCTCTATAACTTAGAATCAGATGGTGAAACCTTCCATGTTTTTTATTATTGAGGATTGTTTTTTGCTCTCTTGGGTTCTTTGTGTTTCTTTACGAGTTTTGAGATGATTATTTCTCATCTTTTTGTTGAGTTTTGAGATTTTGATGGATTATATTGAATCAGTAGATTGTTTTGGGTGGAGTAGCCATTTTCTCATTAATTCTCCTAGTCTGTGAGTGGGAGTTTGTCATGAATCTCATTGTTATGACTGTTTAAATTATTTACTTCATCTTGGATTAACTTTGGCCCTATGCAGCCAGAGAATCATCCATTTCTTTATAAAGTGTCCCTTTTCACCTTTAATTGTATTAATTTTGGTCTTTTAGAATTTTGACTAGTTGGGCTAAAGATTTGTTAATCTTAATCTTTATTTATTTCTTCATATTGATTTTTAATTTCTATCATTAATTTCAACCTGATTGTTTTTCTGGCATGTCAAGTTACTATCTTGGGATCTCTGTCTCTTTTAAAGGCATTTTTAGTTCTGTCTTTGGGTATCATAGATTCTGGTATGATGAGTTTAGATTTTCATTCAATTCTTGAAATCTCAAAGGTTTTCCTAGATCAGCTGTCATTTAGTTTTCATAAGTTTGTATTATTTCTGCAGTTGCTTTTGCTGTTGAGTCCATTGAGGTCTCACAGACTGGCTATAGGATGTTACTTTTAGTTTCCCTGTGTTTAAGAGTTGCTTCATGTCCTGATATGTGACTGATTTTGAGGCAGCTCCGTGTCTGCAGAGAAGAGTGTGTCTTCACATTGGTTACATCTCTGCTGCCCTGCACGCCAGCATGGTACAAAATACGGTCACCTGGAAACAAGGAGCCGCAAGAAAATGCCTCTATCAGATTGGCTTGTAAGCCACTTGGTGGGACATTTTCTTGTTTAATGATTAATGTGGTGGGTCCTGCCCACTGTAGGTGCTGCTGCTGCGCTTGGCCCGTGGGTGCTCTGGCGTTGAAAGCAAGTGAGCGAGCCAGTAAGCAGCCTGCTTCATTGACTCCACTTCAGCTCTTCTCCGGGCTCTCTTCTGCAGCCCCTGCCTTCTCTTCCCTCAGTTGGCTCCATGTGTTGGGCTTTGCCAGTCCTTTATCAGAGATAGAAAGAAACTAAGGCAGGTTTGTGTCTGACTGCACTGGCGGAGGGTAAAGCTGTCAGGCAGGGAGGAATGGCCACCCTAGGGAGAACAGTGCTGCAGGAGCGAGCAGGAAGGCGGCTGATGGCTTCATCAACAGACAGAGAAAACAGAAGGGGAGGGGGTAAGGCATGCCTGCTAATGTCCTTCCTCCAGAAAGACAGCCCTGTCTCCTTCAGGTACCATCACCTCCACAAACCACCAGCTGAGGAACTGTTGTGAAGAGACCTGCGACCAAGGAGAGACAGACAAATAGACAGACAGAGGCTAGACTAGCCCTGGCGTGGGCTTTTGAAACCTCAAAGCCCACCTCCATTGACCCAGTCCTTCCAATAAGGCCACACCTACTCTAGCAAATACTTCTAAACCTTCCAAAGAGTTTTACTCCCTGGTGAAATATATGTGCTTGGGAGCCATTTTTGTTAACCCACCACAGGGACTGGGTGTTTCAATTCAGAGACATTTCTTACCCAGAAACCACAATTATTTATTAGTGCTTGGGTGGGGTGTTCTGTAAATGCCAGTTAGGTCCATTTGATATGTGATGTTATTTAATGTCTCTGTTTAGTTTTTGTCTAAATGACCTTTTTGCTTGTTTGTTTGTTTGGTGAGATTATTTTATTTATGTGTATGGGTATTTTTGGTTCTGTTTGCTTGGAATGCCCTTTTTCATCCTTTGAATTTAAGTTGGTGTTGAGGTGTGTTTCTTGGAGGCAGCAAAAAAGTATAAGGCCCATTTTCTAATCCAGTCTTACAGTCTGTATCTTTTGTTAGAGAATTGGGACAATTAATATGAATAGTTATCAATTCCTGTCATTTCGATGGTCTTGTGCTGCATTCTCAGACCTCTTAAGTGTCTTGGCATTGTCTATTCCTTGTTAGTGCTTGGGTGTGTTTGTCCTCTTTAGACCCAAGTACCCTCTGTGGAGCTGGCTTTAGTGTTTACAGAGTCCTTCAGTTCACTTTATCATGGAAAATTTTAATTTTCCTTCAGTTTTAAAAGATAGTTTCGCTGAGTATAACATTCTAGGCTGACAGGATCTTCTTCGGAACTTGGCCTTCTGGTGCCCAGGTGTTACCCTGATGGACCAGTGTCATGTGACTTGACCTGGCTGTCTCTCCTACAGCGTGCTCTGTCCTTTCCTCCTCTTGTGTCTTCAGTGTTTTCAGTGATGTCAGGGAGTTTCTTTTCTGGTCCTGTCCATTGGTGCTCTGTACCAGCACGAACATCTCATTCTTTAGAGTTGGGACATCTTCTCCTGTGGTTTTATTGGCACTATTTTCTGTGCCTGTAATTTGAAGGTTAGGCAGTTTCCCATGTTCTCTCTGTAGCTTACAGACTGTTTGCACGTTCCTCACAGACTGACTGAGTGAGCCCGTCGCTTTCCTTCGTTGGCTGCTCTGTCTTCCACTGACACGTTTTGTTCATGACTCTTTCACTCACAGGTTTACTTAGCTTAATGTTTGGTTTTGGTTTCAGCTTAAATTCAGTGTGGGCCTTGAGGTGCAGCTGTGTTTCCCTGTCTTCAGTTGCCTTCCCTTTCTCACTCATCTTTTCTAGGTTGTCTTGGATGACACACTGGTCTTTGAGTGGTTTGGACATAGTTATAATCATTTCTTAAATTCTTCTGAAGTTCTTCTAGGCGGTTCATCCATTACTACAGATTCGTAATTTTTGGAGAAGATATGTTAAAGATGATTGGTTTTGTTGTTTGTTTGTTTTTTTGGTTTTGGCTTTGGTTGTGGTTTTTTGAGACAGAGTTTCTCTGTGTAGCCCTGGGTGTTCTGGACCACAGGGTGGCCTTCAACTGAAGACATCTGCCTGCCTCTGCCTCCTGAGTGCTGGGATTAAACACCTGTGCCTGACCAATGTTTGTTCTTTAGAAAAAAAGAGACATTTCTTCTTTCTCCTCTTACTCCCCCTCTCTTCCCTTCTTCCCTCACACTTCTCCACTTTTTATTTTATTTTTTATTCTTTTAGATTGGGCCTTATGTAGGCCACACTGTCCTCAAAGTCAGTACATAGCTGAGAATGGCGCCCTTGTTTTCCGACATCAGCCTCCCAAGGCTGAGTCTGACAGGTGCGCTGCTGTACTTGGGTGGAGAAGAGAGGTTCTTAGTTGAAGTTAGCAACCTCAAAATAAGTTAATAGCAGTTGTGTGGGATTTACAATCCTGAATGAGTTAATAAGATGCCTTATAATTTAAATGTGAGCTGTCATTGCATTAGTGATAAGTTAGATGTCTTTGACACCTTTCTCATTATAGTGCATTATTTTATCCATTGGCCTGAGTATAGAAATGAGATGTTTCAGTTGATACTAAAGCTCTTAGATGTGGTTAGGCCAAACCTCAAATCAATACCAGATGACCCAAAATGATGCCAGCTGACTACATTAAATATGTTCAGAATACCAGAGGAAGTCTGACTAGTTTGTAATTACCATTGTGTTTGCTTATACTGAGCAAGCACTTTACCGCCGAGCTATATCTTCCCTTCTCTCCCCTCCCCTCTTCTCTTTTTTGAAACAGGGTCTCCAGTGTGTGGCCCAGGCTGACAGTGAACTTAAGACCCTCTTTAGCTTCCCCAGTAGCTGGTGTTACATATAGCAGTGTGCCATCAGGACTGTCCACAGTAAAACTGGGCTGTGGCATCTCAGAAGGCATACATACAGATTATTAAAACAAAGCAACCATTTTAGAGACAATGAAGCTGCTTTAGCAGTGTGTTTACACCAGTATTGGGGGATACGGTTTGTTTGAAGGATACTCTGCTGGGGAGTGGGAGACAGACCCCAACCAAAGAACTCGCTCCTGGGAGGTTTTATGTGTATGTTACCTTCTCCATAGAGAAAGCAGCTTTTAGAGCACAGTAGTTGAGTGCACTTGCATGATGGTTTATTATACCAGGCTAAGCGGGCAATCAACTGATTGAAAATTTTGAATCAGTATTTGTTTTTAGATCCAGTGCAGTTACGAATTTCAACCTGTTCCCATACTCTACTCTAATCCTTCACTCTAAGTAGAGCGATACCTCAAGTATCTTTGACCTTTAAGTTGTGTCTGTTTGATTGTAATCTGCAGTGGGAAAAGTATAGGGTATTATGTGCCTCAGGGAGGGGAGGGAGGTCCTCTTGTAGATCTGGGGAGGAGTACATTTCTACCAAGATCCCTGCACTTCTGACATGTTGAGGTGAGTTCTTTAATTGCTGGGATAAAGCCACACCTACCTTTGTAGAGAGTGGTACCGCTGGTGTCCCATCTACAACAAAATCCCCAGGAGACTTGCTGCTGTGCACAGGAAGCCACCTCAGCCACCTGTGGAAACTCTTGAGGTTGCCCCTTCTTTGTCAGTGATTTAGTTCAGCTACTGTAGTTCTCTGAGGATGAAGACTCTGCCTTGATGAGACATTTGTCTATTACAGTGTGTCTGTCATTCTGTGTGGCATCAGACCCTGAGTCTAAGGACGTAGCCAGGACCTTAGCAGCCCAGCTCTTCTGAGCTCAGTGAGGCTGTGGCGAGGAGAGAGGAGGGGTCTGCTTCCAGGTGTCTCCTGGGAATAAAGAGAGTTCTCGACTACACAGGTTTTCCCAATTGCTGTTCCTCACAAAACTGGAAAACAGGTACTGGTTTTGTGAATTACTACTTAGATCAGAAACTTATTAAATATTCAGTTGGAGGAAAAAATGTTTTTTTTTTTGTTTATAACCATGTTTCTCCCCATCTTTACGCTGTTCAAGTACTTATTTCACTTTGTGAGGTGCCTTCATTATTGAGTTTCCCAGTTAATACTTCAAAACATAACTAAGTGTGCCAGATATCTGATCTCATACAACAGGCTCCTGGTGTAGCTGCTGTAGAAGAGCCATCGTTGAAGTAAAGTTCTAGTCTCAAGCTGGGAGGGGCCTAAGGAGAGAAGATGAGGGAAGGGAAAGTGGTTTAAGTTATGTGGGAAATATTGATTGTCTTTTCAGTGGCCCCACATTCCAAGGAGTTAGCAGAGGCATGGAGAGAGCCTTTCCTCTTTATTAGCTTCCTTTCAGGGTCCCCCACCCCTTTTGGTTGTTTGTTTTAATATTTATTTATTTTATGTATGGATACTCTGTTGCTATCTTCAGACACACCAGAAGAGGGCATCAAATCCCATTACGGATGGTTGTGAGCCACCACGTGGTTGCTGGGAATTGAACTCAGGACCTCTGAAGAGCAGTCAGTGCTCTCAACCCCTGAGCCAGTGGCCTCTTCCTTCCTTTTTATATCTATTTTTTGTTTAAACATTTTAAAGCCGCACGCCCCACACCTTTTAAGTTTTATGTGTGAGTATATTACTGCATGTGTCCAGTGCCTTCAGAGGCCAGGGGAGGGCATGGATGTCCTGGGACTGGAGTTCCAGGTAGCTCTAAGCTACCATGTGTGCTGGGAATTTAACTGAGGTCGTCTGCAAGAGCAGCTGGTGCTCTTAACTGCTGAACCTCTCTCCTCTCTCTCTTCCCTTTTTAAATCTGGAAAACTATTGTCTTCCTCCTCAGTGCTTCTGAACCAGAAGTCTGCTGTGCAAGTGGACAAGGGGAAAGCCTTCTTGCCCAGTGAGAAATCTTCACACACATAAAGGGGCTTTGCAAGGTGGCAAAAGCAGGAGTTAGAAGACACTGCATTCTGCATCTGAGGAGCACTGCATCGAGATCTCTAATTTGGGGAGAGAAGTTACAGAATCACTCAATTTTCAACATTGCAAATATTGTGTCCTTGAAAGCTTTTGAAAACAAAACCCTGTAAACATTTGTAAAAGTGTCGGATACTTAAGATAGTTTGGTTGCTTGGAGTCAAGATCAAAGAATATGGTTTAACTAGAGATCTTATTTATTTTTTTTTTTGGCAGATTCTTGAGTTAGGAATGGTCAAAATTTGGAGTTTACTATCTCATGACCCACTATCTCTGCATAGAGACTGCAGAGAAGTGTGTGTGTGTGTGTGTGTGTGTGTCTGTCTGTCTGTCTGTCTGTGTGCGCGCGCAGGCACTGCGGCTTTACCAGATGATGTAGCTTTATGGCTCCTGGAACAGGCTGTCACAGAAGTGAGAGTGCAGTGCCTGTTGGCCTCAGTCCTCTTACAACTCCAAGACAAGTTACTACACTTACCCGCCTGGATTTCTCCAGGGCTAATTCCCAGGGGCGGGGCTAGGATGCCAAGGAGAGAGCTGCTGGCACAGCTCACAAACCACCTATCCACTGAGGTGGCTGCGGACTGGGCGGCTAGCTGCTTGTCTCTAAATCTAATAGAAAATATTACTTCCTGAATAGGTAAATAAAGTATCTACATATCATAAAATCTACTTGCAATGAATAAAAAACGCCCCCCGCCTCGTGTACCATCTTAAAGCTCCTCCCTCATAATGTGTGGTTGAGTAGGTCTCCTTCAGTCAGCGAATTTAAATTTAATTTTCTCCTTGATGGGCCATTATGGTATTTGCATGCATCAAATGTGAAAGATCCTATATTTCTGTATTTTATTCTCCCTCCCTCCCTCCCTCCCTCCCTCCCTCCCTCCCCCCCCCCCCCCCCCCCCGTGTGTGTGTGTGTGTGTGTGTGTGTGTGTGTGTGTGTGTGTGTGTGTGTGTAGCGTCAGGGCAGTGCAGCCTTTTCATTTGTTTTGACAAGGTTGCTCACGGCAGCGCTTCAGCAGTGCTTTGTCTCAGTGATCCAGGATGCTGTCCTAAGGTGCTTTCTATTTTGTGTCCATTTTGAGCCGGGGTCTCTGCAGTTCTGGTAGGCCCGCTGCTTGCTGCTCATAGCCACCCTAGCTGGGATTACAGGCTTGGAACACCCCTCCCGGCGGTGACTGGTCATGAGTGCACCCCTAGTATTGCAAATGAGGCTACCTCTACTTCCCGTCGTCATGTCAAGAATAAATGTAAGTCAGTCCTGATGAGATTACTCATCTAGTAAAAATGAATTGAGTGGGAATGTAGCTCATTAGTCAGAGGTTACTTGGGAGGCTCTGGGTTGATTCCCTAGGGTTCTACTTGGTGATTGTGTGCCTGGTGAGCTCTGAAAAGCTTACTTTGGTAGGGAATTGACGACCTTACCTTTGCTGTGGCCTCAAGCAAGCTGCAGTTACCTGTCTGTGAAAGGTTTTTAGAGCTTATGTTGAAAAACCCACTGTACCCAAGCAGAATGCCTCGTTAGATGGTATTGAGCAAATGAACTTGAGTAATCCTAGGACAGCATATTGAACTAGGTTACAAAAACCTAATTAATCTTCCAGTTTTTCGTTAGCTTAAAGCTTTTGGATTTACAGTTTCACATCCATTTATAAATACATTGGTAGTATTTTGACGAAATACAGGGCGTAGCATTTGTTGTGCTGCTTGGGAGTCTAACATTTCTTCAATTTCAGTGCCAGGGGAATATATACTTTGACTTTTCAACCAGAGATGGAGAAAGCCAGGGATGAGGGGCATAAATGTGGATTGCATAAGGAAGGCGTGGTGACATTACTGGGTGTGGTGAATTGGCATACATTACAGAAGTTTGAGACAAGAAAAATACTTGGCCAAGTGCAGAATAAACTTCTGAAATTGTATTTGGTTTTATTTTCTTTGATTTGGAATGATATTTTTAACTGGTTAGACTTTTGAAGTTCTTGAACTGTTTTGCATTCATTTCTATATACACATATACATGTATATGGCTGTAAGAACTGATTTGTCTTTTTGCCGATAGTTTTACCAGGTCTGCCTATTATCAGCGGTGAAAGGGCTGAGAAAGGGATCTTTTGCTGCTACACCACAGAATTACGTCTGCTTCCTAATTTAATCAGAAGCTCCATAAATACTCTTTTAAAACTGTCTTAAAATGCAAATATCCAGAAGTGGAGACAAATTGTTAAGCCAGAGTTCTACAATTACTGTCTTTAAAAAAAAATCACAAAGCCAACTCTCTCTTAAAGTGCTTTGAGCAGAAGGTGTGGTTCTTGTGCGTTCACCACACCGTGTGCATCAGTGGGCTGCTTTCTGCTCATTTCTCCCTCAGACTGGTACTCCAGGTCAAACCTGGTGAGCACGCAGGCCAGGCGAGCCCATCTGTTTTGCTTTTAACTGCTTGCTCAGGGTGGAATGCCTGTCTGCAGCCAGCCTCTGGGCTTTGGGGTAGAATCTGGGTGGGTTTGTAGTAAAAGGAGTTTTTTCCACTTTGCTGGCTCGGAGGTTTTTGAATTTCACGTTGCAGGTTGCTAGTGTGAGTTTATACATGCTATAACACCCCTGTCATATCATTAATACAAGTAGTTGGTGAGCCCGTTGCAAGTAAAAGATTCAGTTTGACTGACTGACTGGGCATTCATTCTGTGTCAGTGCCGCTTGTTTCCTAGTTCCTAGGGTTTGGGGCCAGGGCTTTTAAGCTTACTCAGCTTTGTAATACAAACTGTGATGTCATGGAGTCAGCTTTAACAGATTGTTCTGTTGTGTTTGAGATAGGATTTCTCTGTGTAGTCCTGGCTGTCCTATAACTTGCTCTGTAGACCAGGCTGGCCTCAAACTCACAGAGATCCACCTGCCTCTGCCTCCTGAGGTTTTTATTTTATTTTTTTAAAGACATGGGCTCATGTAGATCATCTTAGCCTCAAATTTTCTGTGTAGCCAAGCTTGACCATGAATTCCTGCCTCTACCTTGAAGGTGCTAGGATAACAAGCGTGACTTACCAGGATGGCTGGAATAGACCTTTACTTTATCAATAGGTCTCATTGGCTATCTTGGAAATCAGTTAGGTATCCCAGGCTAGTCTGGACTCTGGGAGACCCTCCAGCATAGTGGCTTATTGCTGATGTGAGCCGTCGTACTCAGCTTGAACAGGATTTATTTTACTTTTTTTTTTTTTTAACGATTTAGTTGTGTGGTTTTTTTTTTTTTTTTGTGCATGCATACTTTGTCTTGCACCATGTGTGTCTAGTGCCACAGAGGCCAGAAGAGACATTGGATCCCCTGAGATTGTTGTAGACTGTTGTTAGCCTTGGTCCTGACACCTGTACCTGGGTCCTCTGAACAGCAAGAGCTGTAAACCACCAAGCCATCTCTCCATCTCCTGGTTTATTTTGTGTGTGTTCTTTTCATTCATTTTTGAGCAGATTTTTAATCATTTGATGCAGTATATCTTTTGCTTGGTTCACCACTTGGAGAATTTTGAGAATAACCTATCTCTACACTGTATTAACAAGAAAACCAATGAAAACAAACACCATGGAAGACATTTTCTTCAGTGGTGTAGGGTCTGGTAAGTTGCCTGTATGCTACTAAATGAGCCCCAACTCTGTTCATGAAAGGAAGAGGGGGTGAGTTGAAGGAAGGAGTGTTTCTTTTTTTTGTTTGTTTGTTTTTCGAGACAGGGTTTCTCTGTGCAGCCCTGGCTGTCCTGGAACTGTAGACCAGGCTGATCTCGAACTCAGAAATCCGCCTGCCTCTGTTTCCCAAGTGCTGGGATTAAAAATGTGTGCCACCACCGCCCGACTGAAAGGAATGTAGGTAATAGGTATGCGAATGTGATCAAGACATATAAATAAGCAGATGAAATTGCCAAGCCCCCCCCCCACACACACACAATGGGTATTATTACTACATTGGCTTCTCTATGGACTACCCCTTCTACACATCTGTTTTGGAATAGGAAGCTACACTGAGTTTGCTTGGCTGATTCTGTTAAGTGTAGTGAGACAGTCTGAGTTTTCTCTCAGCTACCAGTCCCACAAGTTCCTTTGAGAACAGTTGATTATTTTTGTCCAAATGTTGGGCCCCAGACAGATTTTTCTTTTCAATACAAAGTGAAATACAGAGAACACTTAGAGATGGGTTGTGTTGTCTGCCTCCACATTTGGAAGTTTCTAGTTTTAACTTCTGGGCTATAAAATTATGAGGCCAAGGACTAGGGAAACTTACTACGTTAGCAAAAGGAGGCAAAATGTGCAGGGAGTTTGTTTTCCCGTGCTTGAATGTCATGGGAGATAGTACTGCCTTTGTTTGGGGTGAATAAGTCCATAGATAATTTATATGCTGAGAAGATGAAGGTCTGGCTGAAGCTAGGCTGGCTGTGTAGATGGGATGGCCAGTAACTAGAGGTCTGCGCCTGAAACCACGCAAGGCTCACCCTGAGCTGCGTGTCTGTGACCTGGGGGATCATGCGGGACACGTGCGCATCTTTCCCCTTACTCACCCACCTTCTGGTGTATATGTGTTCTTACACTTAGAATCCTCCTGCCTCTGTCTCTTGAATGCTGGGTCACAAGCATTTGCCACCCTGCTTGACCCATGCACGACTTTCTTGCTTGAGGTTTCCTCTAGTTCCATGGGGAGCCTGCTCTCTCCTGCTGCCTTTTGTCAGCCTGTGTGTGGTTCATGGCAAGGCCTTATATTTCTGTTTGAGGCAGCCATCTTCACTCCACCTGGGAGCTTTGATGCTTGGGGTGTATATTTCAGACTACTGCCTTCTCCTGCCTTTTCCTGTTTACAGTTTTGAGCAGTGATAATTGGCTAGCCAGTGTCAGCATCTCCAAAGCATGCTTGGACCAGAGGTGCTGGGGTGTTTGGACCAGAGGTGCTGGGGTGTTCCAAAACCCATGTTAGGGTCACTTCGGAACTACCAGAATTCACTCTAGCATTTGCTTTTTATAATACTCTCAAGAGTTTCCCTCGGAGCTGTAATTTTGTGGTAAATATTGCAAGTCTTAGTCTGTTTCTGGATTTATGTTTTAATAGTCTCTTAGCAGCAGCAGCAGTGTCCTCATCTGTAAAGTGGGTTAATACTGAGAAATACTGTAGGACAAGTTGAAATATTCTAAGAGGCTGCGTAGCTATAGTATGCATTTTAGCATTAGCCAAAATAGTTGGGCTTAGAGTTCAAAGGAACTGGCTTCCTGATTTTATAGAACATTTTCAAATTCAAACAATCAGAACCAAAAGAATAACCCAAACTACACAGATATACCCTCTCAATTCTGTACAAGTGAGGTTAAGGGTACTATTGTACCCCTGAGAGTTTTGTTGTTGCTATTTGTTGGTTTGTTTTTTACTCAGGATCTTACTGTGTGGACCAGCCTGGTTTGGAACTCAGCTATGTAGTCCAGGCTGTCTTGACCTCACGGGTGTAACTGTCTCTGCCTCCTGTTGGATTTTATGTTTTAGAGGAACTTTTGTTGGGTTGAGGAATACCTGAAAGTATTAAAAAAATATTATTTATGTGCTTATAGTCCTGCCTTCTTGAGGCGGAGGCAGGAGGATCACTTGAGACCAACCTGGACAGTGTGTTGAGATCTTGTCTCAACAAGTGGGTGGAGTTAGGGGATAGAGATGTATGTAGTTCATAGAGGAGAGCTTGCCTAGCATGTGGAAGGCCCTAGGTTCAGTCTTCAGTGAGCAAGACAGACCATGTAAACTGACTGTAGTGGTATGAAGTACTGTGGACACTTGGGTGCTATATCAGAAAGGAAAATTATCTTTGGGATCTTAGAGAAAAGAATAGGACTTAATTTAAAAAGAAAGATTCTAAGATAAGGTAAAATTAAAGTATAGATGCTCAGTTAACAACACTGGTACTAACAGTCCTCTGTAACCTAGACTGGCCTTGGATTTTGATTATTGTCCTGTCTTAGCCTTCCCAGTAGCCGTTATCCCAGGCCTGGGCATTGGGAGTTGGGCCTGACAATAGAAGTTTGGTGGATTCTCCAGCTAAATGACCAGAGTTTGTTGTTTTGTTGTTTGTCTTTTGCTTGCTTGCTTGCCTTTTTTTTTTTTTTTCCTTATTGGTGCTAAAGATTGAGTACAGGGCTTGATGCTTGGTGTGTAGATACTGTGGCCCTGAGCTATATTCCAAGCCATTAACTAGATGCTAAAAGTTGAAAAGGTACTTTGATATAGCAAGCTTTGGATTACTGACTTTTCTTTGAGGAGAACTATTCACGTTCATTTGTGGTGATGATGATTAAGTCATGGTTCAAGATCACTCACTGTTTCTACACCTGATGGATACTGTCCTAAGGCAGAGCAGAGTATTTCCCTCAGGGATGGGCTTATTCCTGCTGATACTGTAGGATTGGCAGATGAATAACAAACATTATATTAGCCCATCAAAATGAAAGAATTTTGTTCTTGGAATGAACTTAACTTTAGGAAGACCATCCCTTCTAAGGGTTAGGGACAATACAGCTGTCATCCATAGCTAGCATTTTACTGGTGTTGGCTTCCCTTACCATTTGAGTACTGCTTTCTTCTTTATCCATTGGCACTGTCTCCTTTTGTATGGAAACCAGGGTCAAGATATTCTAAGTGACTTGCTGCTTGGCTGGTCCTGGGTGGGGCTCAGGGTTGGGAGGTTCCAAAGTCACCTTGTATTAGAATAAGGTGTGGTCTGTATACTGGGAAAGAGTCTCCCTAGCTGAAAAAGTTTCTTGGTTTTGCTTTGGAAACTCTGGGTTGGGGGATGGGTGGGTGGGTTGTGTGGTTCAGGCGGTGACTGCTTAGATGTGTCCCAGTCTGGGCTGGGTTTGTTCTGGACCTTGTTTCTGCACCTCACCCAAGCACCCATTCTCCTGAATTGGCTTCTGAAATTCAGGACTCAGTAGTTCATTCTTTTGCGGCATCCTACACAGCATTGCTTAAATGAAATGACTGTACCTTACCTTTTATGTTTTGTTTTGTGAAGTTTGTTGAATTTGTTTTGAGACAGGGATTCTTGTGGCTGTCCTGGGACTCCTCAGGCTGGACTCCAACTCACAGAGATCCACCTGCCTCTGCCTCTGCCTCTGCCTCTGAGCACCAGGACTAAAAGTGTGTGGCCCCATCTCTGAGCAAGTTGTTTTGTTTTGTTGAGACAGGGATTCCTTATATAACCCTGACTGACCTGGTAAACCAGGCTGGCCTTGAACTCACAGAGAGCCACCTGCTCCTGTCTCCTGAGTGTTGGGATTAAATGTGTATACCATTGTAGGCTTCGCTACCTTTTCTTGAGCTAATGATTAATAGAAGCACACAATTTGTACCTTTGGCATACATATTTCTAGAAGGTTACTGATGAGGTTTTAATTTAAAGTAGTAGGATTTCTGTTTATTTAATTACAAGAGCTCTGTTTACAGAAGTCCTGTGATGTTTAGAACCTTAAGCATTGTCACATCTGGCAAAATTGATAAGTTTAAGCTTGAACCAGTTAACATTCAACTCTTGGTGTCTGTCTAAAATGAGAATACTTCTAGGATCGCAGAAGGTTATGGTGTGGGCTTCCCACGGAAGACAGAGGCTTCTGTTGCTCTTGTCATTATTTTAATTGTAGATTTTTCAAATAGAAGGGGAAATGAAAAACAAAACCTCTTTAGGTATGTCTACATTTTCAGTCTCAGGAGAGTGGGTGAGGAGTTCTCAATTAGGTTTTGTGTTCCTCTACCTGGTACACTAGTCTTTTGTTTGTACTAATGTCTTGTGAGGATGCTGTTTGGTATTGGCATCCAATGACAGGGACCACAGATACTGCAGAGTTCCACACTGCACAGAGCTAGCCTCCCACAGTTAGGAGTTATCTAGCCTGAAAAGGTAGAGGTTGAGAAACGCTGCACCAGGCAAAATAGCTAATTTTCTTAAGTAAAATCTGTTCTTTGGGGCAGAAGAGAGGGCAGGAGAGTTGGCTTAGCAGGGAAAGATGCTTGCCACCAAGCCCAAATAGGACTTGAGGTTTGATCCAGAAAGGTCCCTGGAAGAAGGGAAAAACTGTCTCCTGCAGTTTTGTTCTCTGACCTTCAGCACCTAAAATTAGAGGGGTAAGTAGGACCCTAGTTCTTAAACTCTATACAGGGCCATGAAGGGTTAGTTAGACTGTCACAGAATGTCAGAGAGCTGTAATCTCTGCCATCCCCACTTTCTGAATCTTCCATTTATTAAAGTTTTTTTAAAAACTGTCCAAACTCCTGTTTTGGATTTGTTTGAGGTGCCTAATTCCTTCCCTAGCCCTCAAGCCCCAAATAAGAAACAGTAGAATGGAAATGTTTAAACAAATGTATTAGTTTCTAAGCTGGTTTTTCTTCTTCTTCTTCTTTTTTTTAAAATCACCTTTTTTTTGTTTGTTTGTTTTTTGAGACAGGGTTTCTCTGTGTAGTCCTGGCTGTCCTGGACCTCACTCTGTAGACCAGGCTGGCCTCGAACTGGAAATTCGAGTGCCTCTGCCTCCCACGTGCTGGGATCAAAGGCATGCGCCACCACCGCCTAGCCTTTAAAATATATTCTTGTTATATTTACCCCTTTCCCACTTTTTCAAAGTGTGCTTTCTCTCTCTCTCTCTCTCTCTCTCTCTCTCTCTCTCTCTCTCTCTCTCTCTAGTTAAAAATCTGCATATCTCCCTGTGCTTACTGTTTGAGACAGTCTGAGTATCTTGTACCTTCTCTCTGGCTTGGGATTTGGCATCATCCTGCCTCAGCCTTTTAATACTGAGATTATAGCATGAGCAATTGGACCTGATTTTTAAGAATTTTCTCAAAATCCAGAGTAAAGTGTGCAGACAAAATCATCGGTAGGTAGCTGGTAGACTAGTGGTGGTAAAATATGAGCTGTCACTTAGAAGTGCCACAGTCTGGGGCTTCTAGAACTGCAGTCTCTTTGTAATATCTACTTATATATAAGTAGGTGTTTCAGTTTTGATTGTTTTCAAAGTTCTCCCTATAAAGCTGACATGGTCAGTTTGGGATTTTGCAAGTCACAATGAATGGGTCATTGTAGCACTTAGCAGGCGTGTTACTCAGGCAATCCAGAGGTATCGCTTCTCTCAGTTAAAAGTGGAAACAACCAGCAGGTTTTGGTTAGAATTGAATAAAATGCTAGCCGGGCATGGTGGCACACGCCTGTAATCCCAGCACGTGGGAGGCAGAGGCAGGTGGATTTCTGAGTTGGAGGCCAGCCTGGTCTACAGAGTGAGTTCCAGGACAGCCAGGACCACACAGAAAAACCCTGTCTCAAAAAACAAACAACAACAACAAAAGAATAACATGCTAAGTGTGTTCTGTAGTATGTAGGACATTCTTACTTTTAAGTTTAAGATGAAAGTTTGTAAGTGGAAGCTATTTTTATTACTGTTTTAACAGTGTGGGGGGGATGGGGGTTGAATTGGTTAATGTTTGATAGGAAGGCTTAGGTTGAGGGTGAAACCCCAGTTGAAGCGACTGTTTTAGAATTGTACACTGGGACCGATAAGAGCTTTGCTCTTCAGTTTTGAATCCAGGTGCTCTCAGCTTGTGCTTGAAATTCGTCTTTTAAACCGTTATAAGTTTGATTAACTCAATTGTGTGTGTCTGTCTATCCACATCTGTGTGCATGTGCAGTCCACAGTGCTTGCGTGGAGTCAGGACTGCTTGGAGGAGTCGGTTCTCTCCAACCAGGTAACTACTGGGGGCTGCACTAAGGCTTGATAGTGAGGGTCTACCTGCCAAGCCCTCTGCTCCTTGTGCTTCTGTGTCCTCACGAGCTGGGCTACTGACGAGGGATGCTTGTGTGGCCTCCGAGTGCCAGAACATCGTTTGTACTGCCCGGCTTCCCAGGCCAGCCAGTGTGCTGGGGCTGTGTGTACGCCCTTTCCTTCTCATAGCAGACTTGTGCCACCATCACCTACGAGGTTAGGAAAGGGAGCGAGCACTACAGCCAACCAGGACCCTGCCCAAGGTCGCGTAGCCTTGTTGGCAGAGATTAGCTGGAGCCCCTGCTTCTCCTGTGGTCTGGGGCGTGCATCTGTGGATACCCAGGAAAGGGAGGGGCAGCAGTGACTGTGTGCTGCTCATGTGGCCACAAGGCTCTCAGTGAGGGAGTCCCTGAAACATCACTCCGGGCAGGCTGTGCTCAGAGCCCTTCTCGGAAGTGACCAGCTGACCCAGTTGTAGAAGGCAGTGAGTGATTAGAGGTAAGATGTTTAGATTAAAGGATTGCTTAGACCATAACATTCTCCAGATTTTTTTCTGTAAAATACTGTGCCAGGATTTCTGTGAAGAGTTTTCACTATTGTCACAGCAGACAGAGTATTTGTCACAGTTTCAGTAGTGTTTGACAGTCAGATTTTGAGCTGAGCACCGGGATTGCAAGCTTGAGCCATCCTGTGTTTTCTGAAAGATTTCCTACACAGTGTACATCATGCCTCTCCCTCTCCTCTGTTCAGTTACAAGTTGCGTCTCTCACTAGACACATTCAGTTAGTTTCCTGTTCCGTGAGGCTGCCATCGAGGCTGCCTTCGTGGTTCTACAAAGCTGCTGATATGTAGTAGCCTACAGACACATTTTATCTTCAGTTAACATTGGTATCTTTTTGTAGGGAGAACCAAGGAGTCCGAATTGGAAGCAGTATTTTTCTAAAATTGTTTGCTTAGTGTCCTTGTTTGCTTTTTTACTTGCTATCATGAAATAGCAGAACACTCCCTCTTACACTGGTTAAAGGTGACACACACCGTTAATCTCCAAGACAGAGGCAGGGAGACCTCTGTGAATTCTAGACTGGCTTGGTTTACATAGTGAGTTCCAGGCCGGCCAGGATGACATAGTGAGGCCCCGTTTACCAACAGTAACCTTGACACAGCACTTACTGGAGAAATGGTTGGTTTGCCTCATGGTTCCATAGAGGCAGGGCAATCAGAGCAGGAGCTTAGGGATTGGGTAACGCTGCATCTGCAGGTATGCAGAGAGGAGGGGTGCTGCAGAGAGAAGGGGTGCTCCCCTGCTGCTCAGCTCCCTCTGCACTGGCGTCATGCAGGGTCTCAGCCTTGGAACGGTACTGACTACTCAAGTCCAATTGCAGTTAGCACAGATGGCCACAGTGATGTGAAGTGAGGTCTGTGATGGATCTATGCCTGCTGAGAGCATCGGATCCCCTGGATTTGGAGTTTGAGGGTGCTAGTGAGCTGCCTGCTAGGTGCTGGGAACTCCAGTCCTCTGAAAGTCAGTTAGAATAATGCCCATGCTCCCCACGGAAGGCGTTCAATGGCTTAAGAATCATAAAGGGTATGAGTTGGGTGGAGAGGCTTAGGCTTTAGAAAATGTTGAATTGACATTGAATTCATAGAGGGAGTGTGGTGTGTGTGTGTGTGTGTGTGTGTGTGTGTGTGTTGGTTTATTGAGACCAAAGCTACCCTTGCTTTTACCTTTAAAATGGCATACTTGTTTTTCCTTCAGCTTCTTGGGTTTATATTTTTTTTAGTTTATTGAATGTGGCACTGTTCATTCGTTAATGTCTTTGTGAAATTTGATATTAGTTTTGTAGCAAGCCATTATTACCTGGCTTTTACATGATTCTGTACACAGACACCAGTTAAATTCCTGAGCTCTGTGTAACAGATGCCTTGACCAAAGCAAGTCTTTCTGGTGTCACTAGAAACGTCCTAAAGTGAGGGGACTTTTATCTTGGACAACTTGACTAGAAAACTGAAACTTCCTTAAGATTTACTGTAAATTCACATAGCTATGCAGCCTTGATGTCTAGAATTGTCACATACCTGTAATGTAGGCAGAGAGTTTAGCTGTTGTTAAATCTTCGATTCTGAATAGCTTGTAAGACTAGTGGACTCCTCACAACTCATCTCCAGCACTTCATAGTAAGTGCTTTATTTATTTATTATAGTAGTTCTTTGCCCTTTGTTGGTTTGAAATGGGGTCTGGCTCTTAGCTCAAGCAGGCCTGGAACCTGAGCCGGTTCTGCCCTGACTCCTAAGTGTACAGGTTACAGTCCTGTGCTGCAGGGCCTGACTTGTTTTCTTTAGAAAATGTAATATACACAAAAATTACGCTACCAGCCATTTTTGAGTTGTACTGTTCACTAGGGTTAAGTCATATCATTTTGAGACTCTCAGTACCATTTATTTTCAGAACTCTTTTTTACCTTGTTTTCCTGAGCTTTGTACCCATTAGACACTAAATCCCCAGTTTTTTCTTCCCAGCTTTACCAACTACCTTTGTGGGTTTTGTTGGTAAATTGACTCCTGGTGCTTCTTCTGGGGCATGCTGATCGTGTTTAACCATTTGAGAGTCACCAAAGAGCTGTTGCAAAGTGGCCCTGCCATCTTACAGCTTTGCCCTCGTCCCTCCCTACGCTAGGTGGGATTTTAATAGCAGTAGAAAGAGTGGTTTCTACACTGTCAGAAACCATACTTAGCATTAATTTTCCCCTAAAAATATTTTAAATTCGCATTACCTTATGTAAAATTACCACAAAATCATAACACTGTTTTCCTGTTCGTGGTAATTAGTGTTTTGGGCTGTATTTAAACCAATAGAAATTTGAGTATTATAAAAAAGCTCTGTTTGAACTCTGAGTTTTCTGTGAGTCACGTACAGATGTTGTGCCTCTGTTCTCTGCTGTGAGTAGTCTGAAATCATGGGTAGTCGCTGAACAGTACTTAGAATTTGCAGGTAAAGAACTGGTGTTGGCTATTACAGCATACCATCTTAATTTTATTGGGATAGAGATACCTTGGATTAAGAGGTTTTGTATGATACACATTCGGTACTTAATCACTAATAATTTCTTTGCATGTCAGATTAGTTCCGTATCAAGAATTAATAACCATATCCCTTAAAGTGTACTAAGGGAGCCAGCTGACCTAGTCCTGAGATGTGGTTTGTTTTTCCTTCAGCTGCTTAGGTTTATATTTTAGTTTATTGAATGTGGCACTGTTCATTTGGTAATGTCTTTGTGGGGTTTGTCATTAGTTATGTAGCAAGCCATTATTACCTGTCTGTTACATAATTCTGTGGACAGACACGAGTTAAATTGCTAAGCAGTTTACAGCATAAGGGCTGTAAGTTCCTATGACCTAAAAGGTGTTCTTGATCAGTGTAGTCAAAGACCACAGCACTGTTTTCTATTCCTGTTGTTCTTCATCCTGGTCTAACTGTATTTTTAAATAAAGTCTTTGTACAAGGAAGACTTCTGAATAAAGGTGAAATTAGATTAATTCATTTATACTTGTTTATTTTTGGCAATGAGGCTGACTTGTATTCTACCAAGCTGCATATACCCCAAGCCTAGGAGATTTGGTTTGAATTAGTGGTAATCTTTACTAAAAGAAATTTCAGTTAGTAATTTGTCTGCACAGATGTGATTTCAGTGGTCATGTGATAAGGTGATTGGTACAGGCTTACATCTTAGAGTCATACCCTTGATTTAGGGACTCTCTCCAGTAGTTGCTTCTTCCGTAACCAGCAGAGCATCCTGCAGGTAGATTGAGTAGTTAAGTTAAAAATCAAGTTCAAGTCTTTTGCTCTCCCTGCTGTTCAGTGAAATGACAGTCTTCTCCATGTTCATCTTTATTGGGTGTTACTTAATCAACCACTAAACAACATAGTTGTCAGCCTTTAGGAGCTGGAGTGAAGGTGAGCGGGAAGGAGTGGTCAAGCGGTGTGTGTGGCTTACTCTTAAACCTTGGAGATACTTTGAAAGGCTACCTGCGGCAGCGTGTTATGTAGGGGTTGTCTTGCCTCTGAAGATGTGAGGCCTGACATGTGGGCTACCCTTTTTGTTGTTTGTAAACTTAGCTATGAGCTCCAGAGCCTCCCCTCCAGAGGATGCAACGTGTGTTAGATTCCATTTGTTATAGTTACTTATCGGATAGGGAGTTAGGCTTGGATTTCAAAGGAAATCCTCAGTTTAAACAGAAATACCTGGTTTCTACTTAATTATTGCCCCCTGCCCTGATTAAATACCCTTCATTGGTGTTTCTGTTACATCTTAATCAAATCCAGATCCTGATACACACACGGTGCTGGTAAACAAACCCTGCCCCCCACAGGTTCAAACTGAGAAGAGACATAAAACATGAGGAATGTGGATGCCCACACCTTTCAGCCCCTAAAGGTGTGTGCCATTGGTACAAGGCCTCCTAGGAGCCTCCAGTCAGGGTCTTCATGGCTACAGTGGTTAAACCAGTCTCTGACTCAGACTCTGAATCAGGTGGCCGCCTGGTCTGAACACTGAGCCCACAGAATGGCTTTTCACACAGGTGGTTCTAACAGGCACCTATGGGTGGTAGGTGCCCTTCTGCTTCCTTCTTACTGTGCAGTGTTGTCCTCGTTGTGTGGTATTGTCACTTGACACCCCCACCCCGGGGGTTATATTTGTGTTTGTGTGTTCTCTCTCTCCTTTCAGATCCTGCCCTCTCCAACTTGTGGCTCCCTTTCACAAGCAGAAGTTAGGAGAAGAGGGGGACCAGTGTCTTCAGGCTTGTGGCTGCTATTAATTTTCTAGCAACTGCAGACAGGTTGCCTCCTTCATGACACGTTTGAGCTCTGAAACAGCTTTAGTAACTGTTTACCCCTCTGAGTCACTAGGGATGGATTATTTCCTTACATGCCGTAGTATGTTTGAGTTGTAAAGCATCTAAAAATACCTGCTCAATAACTTGTGAAGCAGGATGGTGTGGGGATAGACCGTATGTGTTTGCATGTCAGGGGAGATGGGGTAAAGCCCAAGTAAATGTGTGTCAAAATGAAATTAAGTATGGGCGTGCCGGTTCACCATAGCCTGACCACTCCCCACGGCACCGACTAGTTACCTGTATCTGCCCGTCTCATCGACCTGTCCCGGCTGCAGTGTAGACCCTCGTCCTGTTTATTGTTTGGGCACTTGGATCTCCTTCCAAGGCTCCTTCTGCTGCTGTGCCTCCTCCTGCCGCGCTGCCCCAGAGCCGAGGCGCTCTTCCTCTTCCTGCGTCCGCCTTGTCGGCTCCATCTGTAGTAAGTGCAGCTGCCCAGTGTGGCCCTCAGATGGACAGCACCGCTCCTGCTTCTCCTGGTGCCTGGACCCCCACCCCACCCCACCCCACCCCTGTGAATTCTGTTCTCTGTACTTCTTGAGCTTCTTTTCCCATCTTTTCATTAGACTTTGCATTGTTTCATCTTTAAGATTCATTTCCTCCACAGAACTCAATAGAGATACCATCTGTGGTTCTCATTTTTTTCCTTAACTGCTTAGGGTTTTTTTTTTTTTCCGTCTTTTGGTACTAGGAGTTAAAACCTTGGTCTTGTATGTGGTTAGCAGCAGTCTGTCACTGAGTTATACCTCCAAACCCATTTATCATTATATATCTTGTTTTTTCTTTGTGATTCCTGTAAGTAGCAGTGCTTCTGTTCCTTTCCGTTTGTTTGTTTTGTTTTTATTGAGTGTGCAGTATTGGCTGAATTTACTTGTTTGAGGGAGTTACAGGCAAATATTTCAAATAACTAAAAGCACTCACTAATCTTTTCCAAAGGAAGAGTAGGCACATATCTAGGTAATTGTCAGGAAATTCCATGATCTTATCTTGCTATATGTTGCCTAACAGTGGGATAGGTTATGAGAAATGGATGTTGATTTTTGTCATTGGAGAACCAGTTGACACTGCTGTGATGTCACAAGGCAATCACAGTGAGCCACTGTTCCGAGTGCGCCATCATTCACTGCAGCTGCGCTGGGCAGCACCTGACTGCATACACACCCCTTTGAAGTCTCATCCTGTCCACCAGTGCTCACTGTGCCTCCCGATGGACCAAAGGGATGCTGTGCTCCAGCCCTTCTCTAGGGCCTCACTGACTGACTGACTGACTGACTGACTGACTGCGGTGGTTTTTCTCCCTGCATATCCTCATGCTCACCTGTCAGACCAGGCTCCCCCTGACGTGGGCTTTCCTGTCTGCCTGGAACACGTTTCTGCCTTTCCTTTTAACCCTTCGGCACGTGCCTCACCACTTCAGTGCAGTCTTCCCAACATTTGTGCTCCGTATTGCCATCCATTGGGGGGGTTGTTGTTACTTTTAATTTTTATAGTAAGTGGGACCTTGCCATAGTAGAGTTTCCACAAGGACAAGCATCTTCTCTGCTCTATATATTCCTTTACTTGAGACGTGGTGGGTACTGGACAAGTACTGTCACAGAAACTCAGTGTCATACTCTGTTGAGTCCTACTTCACTGGGGTCACTAGAAATGGTCAGGAGAACATTGGCTTATTTAGTTGCCACATTAGAGAATGTTTTCTGGCACATTGAAGACACTTCTTCACATTGTCTAGATAGGCCTCCCAGCTGTGGTTCTCAAGCTAAGAGGGGGAGAAGCTGTTGGAAGGCAGCAGGGATGGCGTGGGGAGGGCTGGAGGTCTGCTGTGCAGCTCTCTGGACTCTTCCGTGTGTTGACAGAGGCTGAGGCTGTTGGAAGGCTGTCCAGCGGACGTGAGAGGTGCTGGGCTGTCCTTCCTCTGTAGGCTCAGCCAGGGCTCACTGACCACTCGCTCAGGAGTTTGTAATCACTGTCATAACCACACGACATCATATGAAGATGTGATGCCCCTTTTGTTTTACCTTGTCTGTTTATAAAATGAAATGGGTATTCATGTGAAAATTCATGGCTTTCATAATTCCAGTGACCTTGAGTTGTATAGGTCACTTCCTCCAGGTAGGTAATGCTGTCGTAAGAATTATGTGTCCTCCATCCTGTGACAGGATCATATTTTGAAGTTCTGTGAGGTCCTGTGCTCTGCCTTGTTCTTGCCTTTTCCAAGTTGACTGGACTCAAGGTTAGACATACCCTAGTGGGCAGATGGGTTTAACCTTCAAATTCAAGCTCCTTGAAGAGGTGAAGAAAGTGAGAACCAATCATAAAAGATAATTTAGCTTCTTAGTGTCTCAGTTGGGTGGGTTTGTATAGAACTACAGGTCCCAAGCTGTCCCATCGGGTTTCTTTGGCGGTCCTGTCTGTATTGAGATTTATTCTTCCTTCTAAAAGAGAAGCTACTGAGATCAGGGACTGAAATTGCTAGAAAATACTATTGGGAACTTCGGTTGCAAGGTAGAGAACTGGTAACTGCCAATGTGGCCCTTCCTTCACCCCCCAAATTTTATTTTCTCTTTAGAGGGGTCAATTTACTTTCTCTTATGCCACTTAAAGCATTTCATGGGATCCTAGAAAAATGTCACCCACCTCCAGGGTCCAGGTTTAAATCTTAGGGAAGCTGCCCCGGGCTCTGATGGAAGATCATGCAGCTGAGAAGGCCGCCAGTGAGATGCTCAGTGTGCGCCTGGTCACTCGGTGGCCTGACTTGTTTCCTCTTTGAGTACCTGTCTTCAACAAGGCCCTAATGCCCCAGAGCTACGCTAGTCAAGTAATGGGAGGCTGCAATTCAGATTCAGTGTCTGTACCTTCTGTGCCACCCACGCACATAGCATGTCCTTAATCAGAGCGTCCGAGGGGATGTGGACGGGAAGCTGACGCCGTCTGTCCGCGCTGCCGTCTATGGAGCCAAGTTGCTGTTGCTGTGGGAACTGCAACTCTGATGTTTGAGAGAGACTTGGTGTGATTGAAGTCTGTGGTAACTCTTCACTCTTCTTCCTTTCTTTCCTTTTCTTTCAACGTCAAACAGAATAAATTGATTTAGAGAGACTGTTTGCAGAACCATCCTTGGGAGGAGGCCTCTTACAAACCACACACCTGTGTCATCCATATCCTTATCTAAAGAAGGGAACACTGAGAGGCCAGACTGCTTTGCAGTTTCCTTCTTTAGAACTCTGATTTCTCCTTCCAGTTCTGCTCTCCAGAGCACATGCTACCATAGAAAGAAGACAGCTTCCCTTTGCTGCAGTGCTGGCTCGACGGCAGGACTGGCAGAGAAGTAGTCCCTGCCCAGCCGGTGACGTCTCTAGATTCCACCACTCAAGCCCTGTGATCATGCCACAGCCTTTTAAAAATTGTGTCTGAAGTGAAGTTGTGTCTTGATGACAGAAATAAGGGGACAAGAGAGGTAGGCTTTGGGTCATTTGCTCTTTACAAAGTTGGGTAAGTGAGAAGCAGTGGAGACTGTGTTGCTTGACTTAATTGGCCACAGAAACTGTAGTGCCACTCTTCTTCCAAGGATGTCTTAAACTGACATGCGTGTGTGCATGTGTGCCAATGGATAGTAACACAGACAGGGCGGGGGATAGGGAGAAGGGGTATTTCTTTGGTTTTCTTCATTTAGGCTGAAAGCCTGGTGTCACCCTAAAGACTTCATGAAGAACTTGGTACAGTTTTCCCTCGTAGGTTGCACATACCAATATTCCTTTAGTATTTTTGTGTGTTCTGTGCTTTATGGCTGTTGCTTGTAGGACCCCAGATTTCTTTCAACAATCATACTTTTTATCTGGAAGATTCAGGTCCTCTGACCTCTGAAGAGTGACAGCTAACATAAAAAGAGTACTAAAAACATTGTGACTGCCTGTTCTAGCAGACCTCTAAGACCTGATGCTGCCGTCCATCAAGTCTGTGAACCTGCAGGGTGCAGAAAGTGCACCCCGATGCTGCCGTCCACCAAGCCTGTGAACCTGCAGGGTACAGAAAGTGCACCCCGATGCTGCCGTCCACCAAGCCTGTGAACTTGTAGGGTACAGAAAGTGCACCCCGATGCTGCCGTCCACCAAGCCTGTGAACCTGCAGGGTGCTGCAAGCGCAGCTCCTGGCTCCTGCTTTTCTCCATCACTTTCCCATTGCACACAAGACTCAGTAAGAAGAGCATTTTCTGCTTCATAAACTCTGACCTCACTCACCTCAGCACATCTGCTGTTTGCCATGTCACAGGTTCTTTCCCGTTAGCTCCTTCATGTCAGAGGTATACAGAAGGAGAGGAAGGTGAGTGGGTGGAAAGCCCTAGGTCACTTGGTAGAAGGGTAAGACAATCATGGCTCAATTCACTGTAATAATTAATAAAGCAATAGATTTGTCCTTATACACATTGTACACTGAGAGCCCTTCATATAAATCGAAATTTATTAATCATATTAAAATACGTTACATACCAAAAGTTGGCTATAGGGATATATTAGATTCTTCAATTAAATGATCTAAGCATTGTAGTAGCACCCTTCATGCTTTGAGTAAGAAATAAGTTTCTATTCTGAAATGTATCATAAATGTTTTCAAGAACCCACACTTACTGTCTTCAGATACACTACTGCTCAATTACCTTGGTTATTGTAATCCACAAGTCTTACACTACATTCGCAGAAAAGATGCCATTGAATGAGCTTTTTGGGGGATGGGGTTCAGCCTGTCTGACTCTAAAACCTCCTGCCTTAGTTTCCATGTTGCTGACCGTGTGTACCATCAAGCTCTGGAAGCATTTGTTTTTGACAAGATGTTTTCTCTTAACGTTAGGCTGAGAGATTACAGTAGTGAACATTTTGGTCTCTATAGTGTCTGTGCTATGTGAAAAATACAGGCATAGACCCAGAGACCGTAATGGGCGTGGGAAGGCCCACTGCTGTTTTAGCCAGGGTTATCATTGGATGGCCACTTATGTGAGCAGCACTTCATCTGGATGAAGTGATGCACTTAGCATCACAGGCTGCTGATTGGTCATAAACTTAGCTTTCTGGTATTTCTGTATTTTTCCTTTGAGGTGTTATTGAACTATTGTCTTATAGCCCATATTGAAAACATGCTGTTCCTTTTTTTTTTAAGTGGATTATTGCTATAGAGCTTTGTTAATAAAATTTTAAAATGTGAGGCAGAATAACACAGTTATTTTTTTCAATTTTCCTGTGAAAACAGCCTCACAAGTGAACCACAATGAACAATGATGTAGTTCCTCCATCGTGATGGAGAATAAGCCATTATTATTTCTGCTCTGACTCACAGTGAACTTGCTGACACTGAGATGTTTTAAAATTGTAATCATAAGGAACAGGTTAGGGCAGAAACTTAGATGTTAGGCCCAGGATTACCTGCTTATTAGAGTGTTTTACAACTTGGATGGTTCAGGCTTTCCGGTATAGTGTCCCTAAGCCTTTCACGCTAAACACCCATTGCACAATTAGTGCTTGCAGTTTTAGATGGTGCCAAATAGGCCAATGCCTCATCATAATTACCATTTTTTGAATTTCATTGTTACAGAGTGTGCTCGAGAAAACATACACACACACACACACACTTACTCTCTTCTCTCTTTCCCCAGTACACTCAACTTTGTCCCATAAACTTCAGATGTCCAGTTGATAAGGATAGGCTCCTCACAGTGGGGGTGTGGGAGATGAATGTGGTATAAATACTATATGGGATTGCAGGGAACACTGACAGTGCTTAAGGATGCTTACTAAAGTGGCCGCATGGCAGAGGCTTTTCCTATTGATGTCATATAATCAGAGTCTGTGGAAGGTGATGAGTGAACCTACTGTAAACTGTGTGGTGAGAAACGTGCTGGGGATTGAGTTTAGGCCTGATGGGGTGAGGTAGATGTTCTGTTAGCCAACAGTTCTAGTTAGTATTTTGAATTTAGAAATTTTTTTATTGCATTTATGATGTGTATGTATACATGTGTGTGCGTGTATATGTACATGAATGCCACAGCTTGTGTGGAAGTCTGAAGACAGCTTGCTAAATTTGGTTTTCACCTTGCAATATGTGACTTCCAGAGATGAAGGAAACTTGGGTCACCTGATTGGCTATTAAATACATTTACCCACAAGTCATCTTACCAGCCCAGCAATCACCTTGACAGCAGCTATCACCTGGAAGCATCGAGGTTTTGTTGCTTTTTAAATAGATCTGCTTATCTTTGTTTTGAGTGCCTGATGGTTCTGCTTGCGTGTATTCCAGTGCACCTTGTGCATGTGCGCCTGGTACCTGTGGAGACTGTTGAGTTATAGGTGGCAGTGAACCTAGAGACTGAACCTGGCTCCTCTGCAAGAACAAGTGCTCTGAACTGCTGTGCCATCTCGCAGAAATAAGTTATTTAATTGTAGCTGTCACAGGTACCACTAGTATTTGCTACCTTTCAAAAGGTTTTGGGAAAAAAAAGATCAAATGATACTTTTGTTTATTCTGTATATCTCCCCTGGATGATTTTACTACTACTACTAACTGCTGCTGCTGCTGCTGCTGCTCTTCACCATGTTCTTCCAGTGGGATCCAGGTTAAAAAGTAGTCTATAGCCTCGAGGGACTGCTTTATCCTATGAAATTTTACATTAGATTAAATATATGCAAATCATTAAGATAGTTATCCAATTGGTCCTGTGGTTCTTAACCACAAAGATTGTGTTTTCTTGGCCAAATTCTAGTTAGTCTGTGTCTGGAGGGGAGAAATGAGACTCATTTTCCTTGGAAAACGACGACCAAGCATAAGACAGACACCAGGGCCACGGAAATGGCCGTTTCCCCAACCCCTTTAAACTTGTTATTGACTCTTTATGAGTCTTATATAGTGCACCCCAAGTTTCTGTTCCTTTGTATCTGCCCTCCGCCTTTGCAACTTTACTCTCAAAAGAGTAAAGACATGAAAATTAAAAACAAAACATGGAAAAGTCTCGATGTAGAAGCTGTAGTGTCATGTGTGTCCTACAGTGTATACCCTCTGCCCACACGTCTTTACATGGAGATGTTCATTGGGGTGTCATTGGTCTGCCTTCAGCTACACTGGCGATACCCGGTTCTTGCTGGGACTCCTCTTGGAGAAGCTGCTGTTGCCCTCTGTCGTGGAGATCCTGCAGCTCCAGATCTGCAGGGCCCAGGCCTCCTCTCTTACAGGTTCCATGGGATCCAGTGGGTGCTGTCTGCCTCCCTGGGTGCATCTGCTCAGGTCCCCACATGAGCCCACAGAAGACACGAGTGGCACACACGTGAAGGAGGAAGCCGTTGCTTGCCAAGTCTAGCCTGGCCTAAGACACCCTCCATCCTCAGGGTCTCCTTCCCCTGAAAGCAGCAGATCTTTAAAATCTGTTGTCGATGGTGCTTTGTGACACTTGATGTGTGACATTTACCCATGACTTTATTGCATAATGTGTTTGTCATCCAAAGGTACTTTTATTTCAAGTCTGCCAAGCCTCCGAACTTAGAAATGATTCTGATAATTAAATATAAGTGGTTTGGATAGCATTGAGCTATATACCAGTCAAAACTGAGACTTTGCATTTGCATTAGCTGTTACTGTTTAATGTTACACCACTATAGAAGTTCTTTAAAATAGCAAAAATATATTTGAACATTTATTCCACCTGGGGGTTTTAAAGCAGCCTTTTAAAAAATAAATCATTGTTACCTACAGTGAAAGACACATACTCCCTCCCACCACTCAGCAGGATCCATCACATCAGATGAAATTGTCTTTTAACAACTGATCGTGACAAATCTTCATGCTTTGCAGAGAGGAGGAGGAATTTGGTGAGGTGATTCTGAATAGAAAATTTTGCCCCACCCTCTTACATAATACTTTATGAACTAGGGGATTACTTAGAGGCAAGACTTTAATTTGGAGACCTATTCTAATAAAATGAAATAGAATAAGAGATGCCTCATTAACACTGAGCTGACATCCTGAGCAACAACACGAGATAACACAAGTGCTTTTGGTCTGAGGATGCAGCCAGCTGACATAGCAGCAGGGAGCCAGCCACATCTCCCTCCCTCCCCCCCCTCTCTCTCTGTCTCTCTCTGTCTCTCTCTGTCTCTGTCTCTCTCTCTCTCAAGAACTATTTATTTTATGTACATGAGTACACTGTAGCTGTCTTCGGACATACCAGAAGGTGTCAGGTCTCATTACAGATGGGTTGTGATCCACCATGTGGGTGCTGGGAATTGAACTCAGGACCTCTGGAAGAGCAGTCAGTGCTCTTAACCACTGAGCCAGCTCTTCAGCCCAAGCCACATCTTCTTCATAGCACGAAACTTGTATATGTCTGAGTTTGCCTGGACAGACCACTTTGTGGTTTGTCTTTGAGGTCAAGACTGGAAAAGTAAGTGACTTTTAGATAGGTTTTCATGAGAGTGTCAGATGTGTAAAAACAGGGGCTTGGCTTTACAATCTTGTTTTGGGTTTTTTGTTTGTTTATTTGTTTGTTTTGTATTTTAGAAAAGATTTATTTATTGGGGTTGTACAAAAGCTTGGTAAAGGCCCAAAGTCAACAGAAATGACTTTAGTAGTCAAATGCGAGAGGGCAGCTGACCAGAATAAGAACATTGAATGTAAGGACATCTATTACTTTTGTGTTCTGCTCTAAATAGTATAGAATATTGGATGTGGGGGGAGAGGAGATTGAGACAGGATTCATGATGGAGGCCTTAGACTCATGTGTGACCTATGGTAATCTATAGATCCAAAGTCTTTTTGCCTCGGTTTCCAGGCGCTAGAGGTTAAGGTGTGCATCACCATGCACAGTGTGGACCATGCACAGCATAGGTAATAAATAGCTCTAGAGGTTAAGGTGTGTGTCACCATGCACAGTGTGGACCATGCACAGCATAGGTAATAGCTCTAGAGGTTAAGGTGTGTGTCACCATGCACAGTGTGGACCATGCACAGCATAGGTAATATCTCTTGGCTGCTATATTGGGCTAGAGAAGAGGCTCTCAGCTGGGGAAGCCTATTGTTCATTTATAACATCTATTATAGACTCTGCCTGTGGACAGTTTACACACATGCAGAAGACACAAGTGAAATATCCAAATAGGGACTTTGGGCGCACTCTCTGGTGTCCACGATGAACAGCTGAGGTGGACAGCTGTCTGGTTTTGGGTGTTAGAATGTACTTGTGGCCCAAGGATTGAAACACCGACTTACATAAGACCTTTGACTCTTTGGTGTGTTGTATCACCGGCAGTCTTTTGCTGACATCCAAGACACAGTTCTATCTCGAAGGCAGACATGAAAATAAGGTCATACCACCTGTGCCAGTGGCCCGAAGAAGACAAAGAAAGCCATGCTGGAGATTGTCATGAGTGTGATTGTGTCTTGATTGAAGAGTGGGTAGAAATAGGCTGGATGGCATGGCGAGCCTTCTGTGAAATTAGGATGGCGCAATACATTTGGAGAAGCCCAAGCATAGTCTGAAGGGAGGACGGGTGAGTTGGGGCTGGCAGGGAAGGCAGGGGTCAGCTAGAGCTGTCTGAATTTCACCTGTATCTCAGGAGTGTGATCAGCTGTGAGGTGCGGGCCATGCTTATGGGTAGGTAGGTCAGCTGCCCTGGGCAGACACCTGGCAAACAGCATCTAATGTGAGCATCTCACAGCTCTCAGCCGTGCCTTTTTCCTTGTCCTTCCGTAAAAGAGAATGCAGCGTGTTGTCACATAGCAGTCCCCTTTCATAAGCTATCAAGCCGTTACACTACTTCTGAAATGTGGGTTTCTGTAATCCTGTTCCAGGGTCATGGCCCCAGGCAAGTGTGGAGGTAGTGTGTCAGGATTGAAGCACCACAGGAAGAACCCTGAGTATGGAAAATTGTCAGCTTGGCCACTAGCGTAATAGATGCTTTGAGGTCTTAATATTTTCTATTTGGTTAATTTTAGTTAATATTTAGAGAATTGTTTTGACTGTAGTTTGGCTAAATGAACGTGCCTTTAGTGACTCCCTATATCACTGTGTTAGAACAGTTTCCCTTTTGTGCCACATTTGCAGATATATTATCGTGTGTCCTTGATTTATTTTCTAGATTATAAGGTTGGCTCTAAACTACCTTTAAGTAGTTGTCAACTGATACCAAGAATCATTTAAACGTTTTATTTTACATGTTTGTATGTCTGAATGTGTGGTATCTATGTTCATGTGTGTTTTTAAGTGTACACATGTGGTGTGTGTACATGTGTGTTTGCGTGGGGAAGCCAGTGCAGGATACCAGATCTGTTCTACACTCTTCTGAGTGTTTCTCACTAACCGTGACCAATAGCCCCAAACACCCTTCTCTCCACTGCCTACAGAACTTGCTTCTGATTGCTCTCACTCAGCCTTTACATGGATGCTGGGATTTGGGCTACTGATTGTGTAGCAAACTGTGGTTAGCTGCAGCATACCATGGTGGGGTGTGTGCAAGGACAAAAGCAGGACCATGTTAAAGATGAACACAGCATCATAATAGCAACCTAGCAAATAGCAACAGTCTAATGGGAAGAATTGAGATATGCAGTGGGTGGAGTCCGGCTGTTGAAGATGGGGCTGATCTTCTCCCCAATGGCATTAGAAAGCAGGGAACTGCTGAGAAGGGAGCTTGCTGTGTTGAGAGATGACTCTGATACTGTGTAGCAAGTGTAAGGTACTGACTGAGGGACTGCAGCACCTAGCACTGTCAGGGCATCTGCATTTCTTTGATAATGCGCATCTCTGCTGACTTAAAATGAAGACCAGTTGAGAGCTGAGGACTCATATTTTATATCCATGTGTGTACATGTGTAAATTTAGGTTTTACTGTTCTGGGCATCACACTCAGGACTTTGTGCATGCCAATAGCCAAGTAGTCTATCACTTTTGTTTGCTTGGGTTTTTTTGGTTTTTTTGTTTGTTTGTTTTTTAAGACAGATTGCCTTGTAGCCCAGTCCAGCCTTGAACTCTGAGACATCCTAATCCCTTATGTTGAGAGCTGGAGTTACAGGGGCAAGGCACCATCTTTTTGTTTGTTTGTTCGGTGTTTGTTGACTTTTGTAATTCCAACCCTAACCCCACTCCCCCAGCATTTTAAAGGCTTTTTCGGTTCTAATTTTGTGTAACTAAAAAGGCCTTTTCCTAACTTTAGCATAATTACTTTTCCTGAGAATGCGTGTCCTTTTACTGAGAACTATACATTGTAGTTTACATTGTGTTGATGTCATTTGCAGCCCAGGTCTCCTTGCTGGGATGCAGTGCCCTGCACATCTGGCCAGCCCTTGCCTGTAGAAAGTTAGTGTAGATTTTTAAAGTTTTTTAGAATTTTCTTTTGTTTTATATGTATGAGGATTTTTGCTTACGTGTATATATGTGTCCTGCATGTGAGGTGTCCCCAGAAGCTGGGGACTTCTGGATCCCCTGGAAATGGAGTCACTGTTGTGAGCCACTGTGTGGGTGCTGGGAATAGAACCCCTGTGTTGTCTGCTGCTGTACCTCATAGGCCAGGCCGGGCTTGAGCTCACTGCCCCCTTCCAAGTTCCCAGCCACTGATTCAGCTTTAAATGTGATTAATAAAGAGTAAATAAGGAAAACTTCCATTTCCTACTTTTGTTTGATTGAATAAATAAGTACTAGTTTTTAAGTTCTAAGGACAAAGACTCCACGTTTCTATGGAATTTAACAAATGTGGTTATTCATAGCAAAATCTGCATTCCAGAGGCTGATTTCCAAAAGAAATAGTATAGGTCAGATGAGAGAACCAGCTGAATTTTCGAAAGAGGAAGCTGATGTCTAGCTGTTTTGTCCTCTGTAACATTAAATAAATACACTTAGTTTTATCTGGAAGAAAACAGTGTCTCAGCCTGGCAGCAGGTGGCTTGCTCTTGTGCATACAATTATTGGGATAACAGTATTTACAAATTAAAGAATAAAGAGATAAACAGTTTTATTTTTCCTGTTGCAACATTTTCAAAGAGTTACGCCTCCATGAGAGGCAGGCTGTGGTGAGTAGCAGTGCTCTAGTGTCTGTGGTAGACATAAGTATCTCTCTGCCTTTCTCTTCTGCTCACCTGCTATCTTGCCTGACACTGATATCATGCTTGGTTTGAGGCATCTTACAACAATTTTGATATAGATGGGGAGATAAACTTGCTTCTATAACCATATGCAGTCCAGACTGTATATTCCAAATGTAAGTGGAATTGTAAACTTACCTAATAGCAAGCTAACTGTGAGATAATTGGAAGTTACACGTGGTCATATGTATACATTAATGAACATTTACATATTCTGTGTTTGCCAAAGGGTTTGTATGAACAAGTAAAATTGATGACTCTACACTTTTTATTATTTTGTTTTGTTGAGACAGAGTCTCATTTTGTAGCTCTGGCTGCTTCTAGACTAGATTGGCCTTAAAACATTTACTAAGATCCACCAGTGAGTTCTGTCTCAGAGTGCTGGGCTAAATGCATACACCACTCATGCACATTGAATGAATAATTTTAGTGTTTCTGTCTCCGAGTTTTGAATTTTAGTGCTTCTGTCTCAGAGTTTTTATTGCTGTGATGAAACACCATGACCAAAAACAACGCGGGGCTCAGGGTAGGGAGACAGTATTTTATTTTATACTTTTTCACATCATCAAAGGTAGTCTGGGCAGGAGCTGATGCAGCGGCGGCCGTGGAGAATGCCGTGTTGACTTGCTCCTGGGGCTTACACAGCTTGCTTTCTCATAGCACCCCCCCCCCCCCACAGCTGTGGAGGTGCCATCAATTAAGAGGCCCTGCAAGCTGGCCCACCAGCCAGTACCATTCAAGCAGTCTCCTAAAGCTCTGGCTCCCTAGATGACCCTGGCTTGAAGCCTGGCAGAGCTTCTTAGGTAGTGAGTGTTGGATTTTTGTTTTATTTTTAAAGAGAAATTGCAACAATTGTTTCTATCACAGTCAGTACAAACTACATTTTTAAAACTGGAGGCAAGAGAGGTGGCTCAGCAGCTAAGAAGACCGGAGTTGAGTTCCCAGCACCTGCAAGACACCTGACAGCCCTCTGAAGCTCCAGCTCCAGGGCGCCTGATAGACACGCAGCTAGATCACACACATGCATGGTGTCTTTGGGCCTCTCTGCTTGCCCTGCCTGGTCTGTTCCCTCGCCCTAAGCTTAGTCAACCGCCAGATTCCTTGGAGTGCCTCTTGGGGAACAACTGAGGTCCAGTGCTCAGGATCAGCTCCGCCTTTCTTGTTGTTGTTTGTTTCTGTGTGTAGCCCTGGTGTGAATCCACCTGCCATTGCATGTGAGTGCTAGGATTAAAGGCATGGACCACCGCAACTTTATATAATTAATAATAATAATAATAATTATTATTATTATTATAATGATACAGTATCTGTATGTTATTTGGATTTGGAGAAGTGGCTCAGCAGTTAGGTTTGATTCCCAGTGCCCGCATCGGGTCTCACAAGCCTCTGTAGCTCCAGATCCAGGAACTCTAACCCCTCTTCCCACCTCCATGCACATGAGCAGTGAAAGTAGTGCAGGCAGGCAAAACACACATACACAAAATAATTGTATTTTATTTAAAAATTTTTTTAAAATTCCAATTTAAAAGAACATTATTGCTGAATGCCTTAACTAACCTATTTTATTTGAGAATCATTCTTATGGCGCAATGATGAAATTTTATCTTAAATACGCACTAAAAGAGATCTAGAATACAAATAAAGGGATAGTCATCATGGACCAAGAGCACTGAGGGATAACTGCCAGGGCCACAGATTAAGACTGATGAAATGCTCCTGCCAGGTTGAAGTCACCTTGCAGTGACCTAACTGTTACTGAGGCAGCAAGTAGATACGTTTGCTATTTGTCTTCAGGTCCATCTTTTTTTTTTTTTTTTTTTTTTTTTTTGAGACAGGGTTTCTCTGTGTAGCCCTGGCTGCCCTGGAACTCACTCTTAGACCAGGCTAACCTTGAACTCAGAAATCCGCCTGCCTGCCTCTGCCTCCCAGAGTGCTGCGATTACAGGCGTGCGCCACCACCACCCGGCTAGGTCCATCTTTAGTAGCAGCTGTAGAGCTTCGTTTGTCCAGCAGACACGTGCTAAGTGTCTGGGGTCTTCTTCACAAGTGCCAGATAATTAGGATATGCCGGTGTCCTGCTCTAGGTCTCTGCATGATCCTGGAAAAGCCTTGAATGGTCTAAAGTGACTAGCATGGTGTGTTGGGGGTGCAAATCAGCTGCTAGACAGAACAGAACTCACCATAGCAGAATGCAATGGAAACATTTTTTTCTAATGTAAATGATCCAGCATAGAAAACATGAACATCATAAAAGCTGCATTTGCTCATGAAGGCGTTTCTCTCTGTTCTAGTTAGAAGCGACATTTATGTTGCCTATGAAGTGGGACTCTCTTTGAACTTGACTATGTTAAATATATATCTTCCACCCTCCACATTTAATGTCTTATGCCTTAAGTTGGGCATAATTCCTCCAAAATGATACTGGAGAGAAACAAAAAAGGAAAGGTGAGCTTTTACAGATTTCCTTTTAGAGCTTTTCTTTACCTCATGTATGCTTTCTTTTTGAAAAATTCTTATAAGCAAACAGTGAGCTTGGTTAGTGGTGTGTGTGTGTGTGACTGATTTAAAAGCCAAAGTCCCCTGTTTGTTAGTTGTTTCTATCCCAGTCTTGTGTTCAGATTTGCCTTTAGAACATATAAGGGAAAGAAAGTGTAACCTTTAGAATTTAAGTGTAAATTGGTTGGTGAATTTGGAGACTCAGTTTTTAGGTTCAAAATGTGAATTAATTCCTTTCATAGATTTTGCTGTGTATTTTCACCCAAGGCATGGTGGGTAGTACAAAGCTATGCATATGTAGGGAAACTATTGATGTCCACCCTAATCTTACATCATACCAGCAAGCCTTGACCTCCTAGGTCCTGGGGTTACGCGTGTGCTGCCCTGCTTGTCTAGGACTGAAGAGCTTAATACATTTTCCCCCCAAAACCCCTGTTACCCTGAGTGTGTTAATCAAGGCCTCCATCACTAAACTAAGCCTGCATATATGAAAAGTCTTTCAGTTACTGTTGTATATTTTTACATGATAATAGTAAACAGTAAAGCAAAAATATTGATCAGCTTGGGAATGCATGTTAGAGAAAGTACCAATGTGTTTAATGTAATAAGTAGATCAAAAGGCTGGATTTGTTCAGATTTGTTTGATGCTTGGACAAGTTTGACTTTAAATTTGTATGTGTAATTCAAATTTGAAACAGAATAGAGCATTTTAACTTCAATGTTTTAGGAGTGTTTTCTCTTTTTTATATATTACTATTTAAAAGTAACTGCTTAATGTGCTAACACTTGCAAATTTGATTTTGATGTACAGAAATAAGTTCAACCAATGAATATGTACAATACCTTGGCAAGTGATTTGAGCATATTAATCCTAGTTGTTGTTTTTTTTTTTTAAATAGATTTTATTTTTATATGTATGAGTGTTTTGCCTGCATGAATGTATACGTGCTGTGTGAATGCATGCCTGGGGCCCACAGAGAGCAGAAGATGGTGTCGTGTTCCATTGAACTGGAGTTAGGACCCAATCCTCTGCAGTAATGGAGCAATCTTAGTTTTTGAGAGAGAGAGAGAGAGAGAGAGAGAGAGAGAGAGAGAGAGAGAGAGAGAGAGAGAGAGAGAGTGTGTGTGTGTGTGTGCGCGCATGCATTTGGGCCAGCCATGGCACATGTGTGGAGGTCTAGGAGACTGAAGAACTTTGTTGAACTCATTCTCTCCTTTAATGTTTCAAGTGGGTTCTGAGGATCAAACCCTGGTGGCCAGAGCTGACCAGCAGGTATCTTTACTTGTTGAGCCGTCTTGCCTGTTCCTCAAGCAGACTGTTAGAGAAGAGGGCTGGGGATACAGTGCCGTGGGTAGAGTGCTTGCCTGGCATTCGTGAAGGCCTGCCTGGTTTTAGTTCCCAGCATGGCATAAGCTGTGAGAGTCAGCTTGGTGACATGCCTATAATCCCAGTGTTTCGGAGGTGGAGACTATAGGATTTTAAATTCAAGGTTATTCTAGGTTGTATAGGAAGGTCAAGACAAGCCTGAACTGCAACAGAAATTGTGTTCTCCTACCTGCAGAAGAGGGGTACTTTAGGACCCGGTTGCCTTAGAATTAAATTCTTTCGTTGTCTTGTTTTACCTTTTCAGAGAAGCACTCTTCCTCTTGAGTTCTCAATGTCTTCTGGCCAGCCTTAATGAGCGGGGAAGTCAGTGCAGTGTGGAGAAGAGGGCAGGCAGTGCAGAGAAGGGCGTGGCCTCACACGCAGCAGTCTTAGTCCCTACCTGGACTCATGGCACCTATTTACTTACTCAGTTTTGTGACAAGGGTCTCATTGTGTAGCCCAGGCTGGACTGGACTTTGTGACCATTGTCCCTTAGCCTCCCGAGTGCTGGGACTACAAGCATGAATCACCAACTCGGCCCCTTTCCACCTTTTGATTTATAGAGGATTTCTTGGTGAGGAGCAGTGTTCATTGGTTGAAATCATCTTAAGATACACAAGGAAGAAATCTAAATGAAAAATTTGTTAAATGAAGTTGGGTCAGAAATTTGAACGCCCAATTTAGTAGAGTGCTTTAAATCTCACTGGTGATTCGCAAATTAGGTTAGAGCTGACATACCAAGATTATGTTAGGACTAAATTAGAGTTTGGAAGCCCCGTTAACTCTTTGAGCGTACTGGGGTACTATTTAGCCTTCCCACAGTAATTTACTAAGTTTAGCATACGGAAACTGTGACTTTCAAGTGATACCATAAAGGAGCTGAAGACTGAGCAAGGTGCCGAGGCCTTGTGCTTCAGGGAGGCTGCCACTGCAGTCCCCGCCCGAGTCGGGCTCGAGAACCGGTGTTGTTGGACTGAGCCTCTTATGCAGAGCGAGCTGCTGCTCCTCACACTGAAGCGGACCTGTTGTTGTCCTTGTCCCACCGCGTCCCTGCCCTGGTGCGTGCTCTCATTTTATCATGGTAGTGCATTGTTGTCAGCAGTCAGGCCGCCGCCACCTTGACATCCACACGCGGTCTTTGGAGGCCATCACTGTCACTGTCTCCACAGCTCCTCCTCAGCTTTTTTCTGGTTTCTCAGTTCAGCAGAGACTAAATGACTAGCTCCTTGTTGCTTAAAACGTCCCACCACTGTCCCCCACATAATGTGAATGGTATTCACTACTTTTTTAAAATGGGTTTCAGTGTTAAGAGCCTGGGAGGAACTACCTGTACCCCAGGGTTCCTTCTCACACCTGATCATGCCAATCTTCCTGTCCTTGCTGCTGCCGGGAGCTTTGCTTTCTTTCCCTTGGTCACTTGTCTGTTCAAACGTCTTAACAGTGAGGAGCTGCCTGAAAATGAAGTCCAAGACATTTACCCCTGAAAGGTTAGCTTTTCCCAAGTTTGCCTTCCTACCTGCTTCTAGCAATTCTCCTACCTTGGAGCTGCCCTCCACACTAGATATTTTATTTAACTCTCTTCTTCCATGCAATCATACTGCTCTTTTAGAACTACTCAGAAAAAGAAGCCAGGCCCCAGAAGGCACATGGCCCATAACTCTGAAAAAGAAAAACCTATGCTAGCACTGGCTAGCTGAGGAAGACGGGCTCCCGAGGAGCAAGAATAAAATAATAGGGTTTTAAGAATGAGCGGTGTGTGTAGTAGCTTCAGAGGTCAAACGTTCAGGTTCAACTACTTATGCATACTTGCATTCTTGTGTGTTGTATAAATTAAACCTCAATAAAAATTGGTTTTGTGCTCATCATCTAAAATGCTGTGGTGAGGTTTAATGTGTTATGTGCGAACAGTGTTGGACGCAGTGTCGGGCTGGCTGTAGCGGATACACACCCGGTCTCTTGAAAGACAGAAATAGTGCTCGTCACTTGGAGATGCACAGATGACCTAGATGGACTCTGCTTGTGGTTAGGGTTTGCAGGCTTGCAGTGCTGGGACAGCATTCAAGGCGTGACTTCATCAGAAACCTTGTTCCCAGCCAGGAGGGGTCCGTGTCTTCTCATTGCTACTCATTGGAGGTTTATTGCTGTTAGTGCATTTGCTTTTATTTGTGATTATGGTGTATTTATTTATGGTGATGGTTGTTCTCCAGTAGAAATGATGGGTGTGTGACTTGATAAATTAAGCAGTTACCTCTTTATCTGTTCGCATATATCTTACAAAGAACTTTGCTTATTTTTCAAGTATTTAAGGGCCTGAGAGATTGTCAGCAGGTAAAGTTGTTGCTGAACAAGCCTTGTGACCTAAGTTTGGTCCCCAGAAACTGCGTGACATGGAAGAAGAGAAGCAGTTCCACAAAAGCCGTCCTCTCTCCTCCCTCCATGTGTGGTGGCATGCACAGCTAGACATACACACACAAACTCTCTCTCTCTCTCTCTCTCTCACACACACACACACTCGTGCACACGTGTAATCATTATAGAAAATAAGTACTGAAGGCAAGCTTTAGATATCTTTTGCAGAGTTTTTGTTTTGTTTTGTTTTTTAAGTTAATAGAGAAGGAGTTTGTGGCTGGGTGGTGGTGGTACACTGCTTTACTCCCAGCACTTGGGAGGCAGAGTCAGGGGGAGCTTTGACTTAAGGATAGCCAGGCCTACACAGAGGAACCCTGCCTGGGCGTGGAGGTGGGGCCAGGATGCTAAGGCATTCTCTTGGCTACAGACACACCCTCACTTGCCCAGCTGTGGGAAGCATCCTTGAAAAGAGGACTTACAGGGGATCATAATACAGCTTAATGCAGGAATGTGCTGGGCATGTAGTATGCATTACAGTCATGCGATAGATAGCAACATGACTGTTTAGGGGTTTTTAATTAGCATAGGAAAATCATTTTATCGGAACTCTTAAAATTACCCTAACTGTTATTTAAATAATAAAATACCTTTTTAGATGGCTCATAAACATCTAGACTAGCTCCAAGGTCTTCCCTAAGCCGCTAGTCCTAGTGCTGTCCTTGAAGTAGTACAGAGTTAGGAGTGAAAGCTTTAGAGATGTGCATGTAAAGAGCAGACTGGGGCCTGAACTTAGAAAAACGACCACAGTCAACATGACCATGACTGTAAATGGTCCATTCAAGAAAGTATTAGCACTTAAGTTCTGTGAGTATTCTGTGCTGATTTCCTCTCTGTAACAGCAGATGAGACTAGTTGGTTTTGCTAGAGTGTTGTTTGTGTGTTTGAGACAGGGTCTCACTGTGAAACCCTGGCTGGTTTGGAACTTACTGTGTAGACCAGGCCAGCCGTGAACTCACCAACATTCACTTGCCTCAGCCTCCAGAGTACTGGGACTAACTAAATACGTGAGCCACCATGCCTGATGATGTCATTAGTTTTGTTCCCTCTTCCGAATAATATTATCAATGGAAAGGGTTGTTAGTTTAATCAGAATGATTATGAAAAGAAATATAGAAATCAGTATTGTTTGTGAACACTTCCAAAGACCCACAACGTCATACCCGTTTGATACTGTACCCCAGACACAGCTTGACAAAATCATCACCTCCAAGCTAAAGTGAGCCAGGTTTACAGCCGCGTGCCTGCCCTCTGCAGCCGGACTTCCATCTGTCCCCAGGTGCAGCCTCCTGATTCTTCCCTGTAGTCCTGATTCTCTGGAGGACAGTGTTGAAATTGTCTTCAACCTCTGTCTGCCAGCTTGCGAGTTGAAACAGGAAAACTCACTACAAATTGCAACCTAGAAGCTGACTCCAAGGTTGGGAGAGAGAGCATTGGGACTGGATCCCTCACTTCTGCCAGCCTTAACCAGCCGAGCAGGAAGAAGAGGGCCCTGCCCACTGGCTCTGGGCACATAACTACTAAAGTGCCAGACTGCTCGCTACCTTTCTTAGTGAAGATTGATAGCACACCTCTATTGACTCCGAAAGGGCTCTTAGCTGGGGATGGCGTTCATGCCATGGAGAGGAGCTTTCACACTATCTAGAAAAGGGCCCCATAGCTGTGCACAAGGTTTACTCAGCAAGAGCTTGTACCTGCTGACAATCTGGCCCTTAAAATGCAGGTCTGTGACCTCCTATTAGCTCAGAATTGCCATTTACACTCAGATAGAGGCCTTGTAGAGGCCATGGTCAAGGCGTCCAGGTAGTTGACCGGCTCTTATTTTTAGGTTCTGACCTTTTGTGAATGTACCTCAAACTAAGGAAAACAAGCCCCAGGAGACTTACATATCAGACAAGTGTGTGTAGGGGATTACATAGAGGGTTCTGATAACAGAGATCATCATGTTTCTGTCACACACACACACACACACACACACCCCACTGGGAAGAGCTCAGAGAATGAGGGAGAGGTCCCAAGACTGCATGGTGGGGTTGAATGGCTTTCTCCTCGGTGATGACAGTCCTGACTGTGTCACAGGGTACTATGGACATTGTTATAAAGGGAAAGGTTGGATATGAAAACATTAACAAAATGTGACTATTTGTAACCCATGTTCTTCAACTCATAACTTCTTCCTTCAGTGATGGAAACATTTGTCTCAGTAAACCCTTTCTCTGCTAAGTTCCTTTTGTCACAGAACCAGATGAAAAAACCAAGGAGTCTCTTACAAGACATCTCGCTTCGTGCCTCCTTTCCCTGTGTTTATGAGGCTGAGTGGAGTTGATTGAACTCTTTCAATTTTAGTGAAATTAGGAAGTCATAAGTCAGTTGTAGGTGGCTTGCCTCTAGTCAGCTTTGATAAAGTGTTGTGGTGACAGGGTGCCTTGAAATGCATCCCAGAGTGTAAATTATCCCAGAGGAAATAAAGCCCGATTGTTTGCTGTATTTTAGTAGATTTTACTGGAACCCCGAGGGTTCTTTAGTTCATGTTGGGACAAATAACAAAGAGGGAGAGCTCTGTTTGCCCTTCATTCCTGGGAATGTGCAGAGCCAGCTCATGGGTTCAGGTGAGCTTGTGCACGGTGTAGCAAGAAGTGTACGGTGCCATAGTTCTTCAGTATTTGAGTACCGAGCAGCAGTGTTTGGGGGAAATTGTGAGCTGATGCTTGAGACGGTTGAAGGCAGACTGTTTTCAGTTCCGTATTGGATAGGTAACTCAAAGCCCAGCCTTGAGCCGTAGGCAGGCTGTCTGTCTGTCTGTCTGCTTGCTTGCTTGCTTGCTTGCTTGCTTGCTTTTTGAGACAGGGTCTCATGTGTTACTCTCACTGTCTGAAACTCGCAACATAGACCAGGCTGGCCTCACACTCAGAGATCCTCCTGCCTCTGCCTCTAGGATCAAAGATATGCTATGCCACACCCAGCTTGCATAATTGGTATTTAATTTTTGTTTAAAGTGTATTACACTTCGCTTATTTACTGTTTGTATGTTTGGATGTACATGGTCCAGCACATGCATAGATGATAGAGTACAGTTTGCAAGAGTCCGTTCTCTCTGTTCACTATAAGGGTCCCAGGGTCAAATTCAGGTCGTCAGGTTCAGAGGCCAAATGCCCTGACTGGTCTATTTCCCAAGCTTGAACCTTATACAGTTACCAAATTACCTAATGTTTATAGAGAGAGGATAGATGGATGAATGGATGGATGGATGGATGGATGGATGGATGGATGGATATTGAGGGGAGGGGATGTGAGTGTATGTATGAAAGAGTGAGCTATCTCGCAGGCCTGAACTTTACCCAGTTAACTCAGAGTGTGTGAGTGTGGAGGTCAGGGCACACAGGGCCAGCCTACCTCCTTCCACCTAGTTTTGGAGCAGGGCTTTCTTGCTTCACTGCTGCCCACCACTGTAAGCTATCTGACCAGTGGATTTCTTTCTGGTTCTGCTTCTGCCTCTGTAGTGCTGGGGTAACAGAAGCTAACATCTGCTACATCTGGCACTGAGTTTTTAGAAGTGTTCCAAAAGTCACTCCGACTCCTAGATATATACAATACTTGTACTAACCCTCTCCCTTGTCCCCAAAATTCATAGCATAATAATGAAGTTTGTACAAATAATCATTAAACTCACCTGTGAAACAACTGTATATAGAGCTTAATAATATAAGGCTTAGCCTGAGTTCAAGTTGATGATGGCTGTGGTCTGTGTTCGTGCTGGGGGCCATGTTGGTGTCATGGTCTGTGTGCAGCTATGTGAGTCCATGATCTGTGCCACCACTGGCTGTTAATGGGTGTGGACCTTCTTTCACAGCGGTATCAATGACTGAAGACTCATAATTGAGAATAAGAGACATGGAGGCGTCTATGATGCATCCCCCAGCCCCCAGTTGTTTAACGTGGAATAGCTCTTAGTGTGCGTCTGTCCCGTGCCTATCGGGCTTCCACAGAGAGCAAACCTGTGCTGGCAGATTGAGTCAGGCCTCAGAATTCTCAGAACCAATGTGTTAGCATTGGTTCATCTCTGGCATTTCAGGATTCTGGTTGTGAGCTCTCTTGTTCTCTGGAACTGTCACTTGTTGGGTAGCTAGAGTCTGCTCTGAAGAACACAAGGGCGCGTTCTTCACCCCTCTTTCCTCTCTTTTGGTTGAGTTACTAAGAAAGGGCCTTCCCTTTATTATTTCTTTATTAATACATTTATTAATTTAAATTAAATTTATTATTAATTTTGTAATTCCTATGATTGTAGCATTTAAAGGGTCTCAGTTGAATAGTAGAATCACTGAGTAGCCAAAAGGCTCCAGCAGGCTGGAGAAGGCCACCTGGTTCTTAGCTGCTCTGCCTGCTTCCTGTCCTACACCTGGTGCCTCTTTCTAAGGTTGGCTTGTAAAAAAGGAAATTTAAGGCAGCCTCTCTCCTGCCTACACTTGACAGGTGACAGGCTCTGGCATCCTTGACTTAAATCTGGGAGGAACTGCATTTTGGGAAATGATCATTTTGGGGGGAAAACATGTTTCCGGTACAGTGGCCTCCTGGAATCTTCATGTAAGAAGTAGCCATGAGTTTCAGCAGCAGGTGATACTGTTTTTAGGACACAGTGTAGGTTCCTCCAAGTCTTGTTTGCTTTGCTTGTCTTAGATACAAGATCCTACTCAATCCACTTCATTGTTATATAAGATTGGGCTTAATTGGTCATCAGAGTGGGACTGGCCGTCACTGTTGGCCGTCACATAGTAGAAAGCATCTTACTACATTTTGTGGGACTCAGAGGACCAGTGCCCCTTCCACTATGTGGGCTCTGGGGGTTGATCCGAGGTTAGGCCTCACAGCAAGTGCCCTTACCTACTGAGCCAGAGATGAGGGCATCTTAGGAGTATATTTAAGACTCGTTTCAGAGGTGTTATTGGAGGAGTAGGTAGGAATCTTAAATGGTAGCGAGAGAGGGAAAGGGCTGTCATTCTGATATGTAAGACTTGCAGTAAGACTTTTTTTTTCTTAATTGTACTCTTGACAAGAGTGAGGCTTTTGTAACCCCTCTATGCTATTTCCTTCCTAACATCTTTGTTTCTGAGCGGCCTCAAACATTTTGGTTTGGGCGCTGTCTAGTCATGCCTCATGGACTGGCCCCGGAGATCTGTGCGCTCCTCTGTGCTGCCCACCCAGAGCTGGCCGAGCCCCTGCAAGCTGCCGGCCCCGCTGCACACACGTCAACGCGCATTTCCTGTCTCTCAGCTCAAGCAAGGCTGCAGTGACGCTTTGAGACTGCACTGAAAGACTTGGTAATCTGTTCTGATTTATTTAGGAGGTAGCAGAATTCATTATTTGACTTATGTTACTGGTTAATTACCCAAACTGGAGCATGTTTCCTCTTTCCAAATTGAGTGTTGAGAGAATAACAAAGACCAAATATTTTACAACAAAGATCTTTGAGTTTGACTCTGAAATAGATCTTTACTTTGCAGTACTTCTGGTTTTAGAGACACTTACTACTGTGTACTGTCTATTTTTAGCAAACCTTGAATTCTAAGTAAATAAAAAATTAACTAAATTGGTTCTTAAATACAGACTGTACTTTTTTTAGTTTCCCATGTCCTAATTGGAAAAGAAGGTCTTACTTGGGATAGAAATGCAAATTTTGTGCCAACCTCTTCTCTGAAATTGGCAAGTGTTGTATTGAGTTGTTTATGAGAATAGATAAAAATGTTTGACATTTCTTTTAATGCACATTCTTGCTGTCATTTTTTAAATTGACATAAAAGTTGTACACATTTAAGAGGCACCAGGTAAATGTTTCCATATACTTGTGTAATGTTCAAATCAGGGGGAAATATCTGGCCCCTCAAATATTCTTTTTGAAAACATTCAGGGTCTTTAAGAAGCTTTTGTTGAAATACTCTGCATGTTATCCTCATGTTTTGTCAGCCTGCCACCCAGACTATTTCTCCCTCCAGCTGTAAGTTAATCCCCTTGACTAAGCCCCCCTGACCGCCAGGAGCACTGCTCATTCAGCACCTGTTGAAACCAACATTTTTATATTGCATGTACTGGTGGGGCTGCACATCTGTCTTGACGTGATATAATGTGCCTCAGGTCTGTCAAAGTTTACATGGTAAGACTGTCCTCTGTATGGCTGAGCACTGTTCCGTGACATGTCTGCCTCCTGTCTCTACGGTCATCAGTTACCGCCACTCCTGTGGACAGTAGATACCAGTGGTGCTTTGAGACCATTTGTGTTTTCTGTGTTTGTTACTGAAGTGTAGTGACAGACCTTGTTTTTTACCAAGAAAAGTCACATACGTGCCCACTTAAGATTTATTTAAGGCTTGGCCTGATTAAACCTGGCCTTGGGGATTAATAGATGAAATGAATAGAGAAATTTTATTGTGTTCTAGTCTCTTTAAATGGTTTCATCTTTTTGTTTTGTTTTTTTTTATTATTAAAAAAATTTCAGTTCAATAAATACAGTTTGGCCATGCTTTCCTCCCCCACATCCTCCCCCCCCCAGAGAACTGTATTTATGTTCTCCTCCTCACTCTCAAAAACAAACAAACTCCAAAACTGGAACAAACCAACAAGATAAAAAAAAAAATGCCAAAACGATAAAAAGTCTTTCTAAAATACCTGGTCTGCTTTGCGTTAGCCAAACCACCCCTGGACTCTTGGCCTGCTGTGTGGTTGATGTGCCTGGGACACCTCATTGGAGAGAACAGAGTTGTCCCTTTGCCAGCAGATAGAGGGGGGGTCGCGTAGAACCGCCCATGTCCCCTCCCCACGCTCAGTACTAAGACTCCATCTGGCTTGAACTCGCTCGTGCTGCACAGTCTCAAAGTTCATGTGTACATCAGGTCTGTTACATCTGGAAGACAGAGCTTCCTTAGAGTCCTCCATCGCCCCCACCTCCTTCTTCCCTGCAGCTTCCTGGACCTGGAGGGGAGGACTTTGATGAGGACACCCCATTAGGGCTGAATGCCCCGGCTGGGCGCAATGATGCACACCTTTAATGCCAGCAGAGCTCTTGAGTTCAAGTTCATGCTCTACCTACAGAGCAAGCTGCAGGACAGCCAGGGCTACCCTGGGAGACCCTGTCTCTGCAGGACAGCCAGGGCTACCCTGGGAGACCCTGTCTCTGCAGGACAGCCAGGGCTACCCTGGGAGACCCTGTCTTGAAGTGTTGGAAAGTAAGTCTCTCAGTCTCTGCAGATTGTTCACGTGCGCTCTTATGTGCAAGAGTATAGCAGTAGGAGGTTTTTTGTTTTTTGGGTTTTTTTTTGTTTTTTTTAAAGCAAAATAATAGTAGCTGTTCCTCTTAGATCTATTACTAGTTTCATCTTATGGTCATCTGTTAGCTTAAAATAAATTCCCTTGAATACAAAGTTGTAAAGATGTGTTTCAGTTTAAAAAAAAAAAAAAAGGAAAAAAAAAAGGAAAAAAAAATCCTGGTCTTGATTCAGTGTTAGATGTTCTGGTTGGGCAGTTTTGAAGGAGTGTAGCCATTTTTCTTTTCTCCACTTGATGGACAAGAATTGTTTCCTGCTTGTTTCACTTGAAGTATTCTCTGGGCAGGATTTGGGTACTGGCAAGGAAGCAAGGCTTGCTGGTGACGGTAGACAGGTCTGCTTTATAGCGCCTCTGGCCTTGGTGACCTGTTTGAGGGACACCCAGTCATTTGGACAAGGTGGATAATGAGTTCTTCTATGTTTTTCTACATGTAGCTTCTATAGATTAAATGGTTGTATTCCATTGGCTGAACCTTCTGTTAATTGTTCAATGTGTAATAGTCCCAGATCTCACTGATAAGTACTCTGTGTCCAATAGTGTAACAGTTATCTGTCTAGAAAAAGCTACTTCTTGGTTCTCATTCAGATGGGATGCCCCATGGCTTGCCCTGGGAAGTCAACCTGAAGCCTCTCTCACAGAGGCTGGAACCCATTTCATTTACACGAATTCAGTTTTAGAGACGGGGAAAGAATACTTCAACTGCTGAAGACGGCACTTTAATTGGATAGATTTGTAATAAGTGTCTCTGTAAGGCAAGATTTTTGTTCCATTTGCCTTTCCGGAACATTTGCTAGAAATTGCAAAGGAACGGAAGGGAGAGCTTTCCATCTCAGTAGACAGAGTAAGAACCAGTGCAGAAACGCTACGGGAGAGCAAAGTGGCCCCCGCTCTGTGGAAAGGCGGCTCTGTCTGCAGCCTTGGGAGGAGAGCCTTCAGCCATGCTTGTGATCTCTATGGCTAATGTTCATACCTGCCCTGTTCTCCATGCTAGAGTCCCTCCCCCCCACCCCAACCCCCACCCCCAAACAAGAGTTTTTAATTGACTCTTCAGTTCAGGGTAATCCAACTTTGAGTAGAGATAAGTGAAATTTGGGGTTTGCTTGTTCATCTATTTATCCCTCCCTCCCTCCTTCCCTCCGTCCGTCCATCCCTCCCTCCGTCTGTCCGTCCATCCGTCCCTCCCTCCCTCCCATATTTGTGTTTGAAAGCAAAAGATTAAGTTCTTCTAGTAAATTTGGATAATTAGAACTTTTGCTTGTCATTTTTGTGTCTTCTGTGAATAAGCTCCCCCCTGCCTTTCAATGCCTACCTTTAACTATGGTCTCCACTGTTTCTTTGTTTGGAGCTCTCCTAGGCTGAGGTCGGGCAGGTACACACACTTTCTGAAAAGCAGGTGGTAGAAGAAAAGTGTGGAATAATAAGCCCTTCTGACAGGATCCATCAGTTAACGTTGGTGCTGTGGGTGGAGTTATTCTTAGAACCCCAGTTTGAAGATGGTTGTGCAAAAACCCATCTGTACTGCTGGTTGCCAACATTTCTGGTACAAATATTGTCATTTGCTCTTGAGGCAATCTGCTATTTCAGTCCTAGATTCAGTTTTATAATATGCTGAGCAAAATAGCAGAGGAAAAAAAATACTTTAAGTGGTAGTGTAATCTTCAGTTTAAAACTCGCAGCCGTGTTTCCAGTACAGGATTGTTCATTGTCTCTCCTTAACTCAGCTGTAAGCATAATCTGCATTCACTTATTCATGCTTGCCTGAGGCCTGACTCCGTTGTCCTGACTGCAAGTCAGCTCTGTGCCTACTGAGAGGAATGGTGGGTGGCAGCACTTGTGCCGACACAGAATGTTTACAGGGACTTCTTTTAAGATGCACGCTGTAAAGGTATAACACGCCAAGCTCCTTTGGCTGAAAACATGAATGCACTCAGAAACTAGTGGGCATGCGAGTCAACTTTACACATAATAAAATAGGAAAGCAGGCCACTTCATAAAGAAAATAGGTTTAGCTGACAATTTGGGAGGCTGAAAGCTCACAGAGCATGTCACAAGTCTGGTGGTGACAGGCACTCCTTGTCTGCCTCCCATCGTGTTGCATAAGCCTCCAGGAGTCAGTTGTGGGTTTTCTGGGCCTGTGATCTGAGTCCTGCTCTCAGACGCCCTGCTCTGAGCACCATAGTCTGTGGCTTGCCCTTAGTCGGGGCTAAGCATGAGTGTGAACATGGCTGAGCTGTGTCCATAGCACTTGGTTACAAAACCTGTCAAATGGGACACTGTGCCACTGTTCTCCACTGGCGCCCTTCACTGTCCCTGCCTTAGAGTCAGAACTGTCGTGGAAGCACCAAACACCCCGGCAGAGCGTTGCATCGGGCCTTGTAGAGGAGGTGTGGGGCCGCTAGAAACAAAGGCCGGCATCAGCTAGTCTACATTTGTTAGACCTTTGTCACAAAGCTGTTCAGGGACGCAGACCCTGTAGTCTGGCTTTTGCATATTCTTCCCAGCCTGTGCACAGTGAGGGTCTGTCTGTCTGTCTGTCTGTCTGTCTGTCTGTCTGACAGTGTGACATGTGCATACATAAGGCAGTGCCTTACAGACGAGCGTCATGCTTACCCCGCAACGTGAAAGACGCTCGATCTGCTTTCATTCATGTAAAAAATATTGCTGGCCCCGAGTCTCTAAGTAGGTTTTTATGACTTTATGGATTCTGATCTAGAGTTTTAGCCTGCAGCAGCCCACATTTTTCCACAACTTTCAAGTCTTGGCCACAACCCTGAAGTCAGGAGAGAGGTAAATGCATCCATATATGGAAGATTCATCTCGGGATAGAAATGGGAAGGGAGTTCACAGGCTACTTAAAGACACATTGAAGGATTTAGGTAGTTAAATCAATAGTCTCTCTTAGTTGGTCTCAAATGTGGAACTAGTTAAAATTACACAATAAATCAGGCAGCTCTGAAAAATTTTTAAGTCCTCAGTGACAGACTAGACATGGCAGCTTGATACTTAAATGTATTTGGCTGTTGAAGGTAGGAAGCTATGGTTAGGTGACTTGCCTGACCCTGAGGGGCTCCACGGCTAGTTGTCTGCAGAAGCTTCAATCTCATGAGAGTTAATTCCAGTTTTCATTTCCTCAAATATGAATCCCACCCTTAACTTGATGATAGTGCTTGATTTAAAAAGCAAAACCAAACAAAAAAAAAAACAACAAAATATACTCCTTAATCTTCTCCTGCTGTTGTCTAAGTGTGAACTGGTGTGGCTCCGGGCGGCTCGCTGTCCCACACAGGCAAGGCCGTAATTTTTGCTGGTTGGCATAAGGAACTGTAATCTTTTCAAACTCTATTGTGAAGTTAGTTCAGTGGGTTAAAAGGAAATACTGCATATTAAAAGGGAAAGCGGGGGAAGAAAATTCCAGGAAATTGAAAGGTGAGGTTGGCATTCCACATTCATTAATGTTGCTTCTGGTGTTCTTTATGAAAAACAGTGATGACTTCAGAATTAATTGGCTTCCATCCGTAGCCTCGTGATTGTATTTCAAGGATATCCTTTCTTAAACATCTAGTAAGTGGCCTTTTACTGTTTGATACTGACTAGTAAATAGTACTGCTGACCTCATGTTTCTCAGAGCTGATAGCCATGTAGTCTCTCTCCGTAGGAATAGTCTAGAGTTTGACTTTCTTCCCGTTGAAGCACAGTCCTGTGGAGTAGCATGGTCGAGGTGAGAAGAGTCTTGGACACGAAGCTAGACTAAACATTAGCAAACCTGGCGGACACTTAGTCCAGCTTCCAGGCCGATTGAATTCTAGTATCAGAATGTTTCTAAAGCTCTCTGACCATTCACTTTGAAGCTGAGGAAAAGGAAATTTACTTTGTTTTGCTGGGTAATTGGGTTCGGAATAGTAGGAGGAGAAACTCTTGTGTTGGAGGAGTGGGTACGGGTCTGTCTTAGCACACCCTGGGTGGGGCCCTGTGCCATGTGGCACTTAGGTTTGGGTTACTGACCATGTTGGTGAGGCTGAGCAGTTTGAAGACAGAAGTAGAGCTCCCAGCTCAGAGGTGTGTAGGTGTTAGGCTTTTGCAAAAGTGAGCTTTGTGGCCTTACAACCCTGGGGAGCACGCCTGAGGCTTACACAGTGCTGCTCCCCAGCTGTGGGAGATGGCTTCCCCGGTATAGGAGCAGCCAGAGTTCCGCCTTTGGGCTCTGTGAAAGACACCCCAAAGGGCTCGTACTCTTTTATAATTAGCACTACATTTGCTCCACGTTCTGACAAATACCACTGGTCTTCCTCTACAGAGGTGGCCGCCAAGTGCAGAGCAGAGGTCCTAGGGTTCCGATCTGAAGCCTGGGTCATGGCTGAGCGGAAGGATGTGGGCCCTGCAATCCTGTGGAAAACTGCCCGCCTCTTAACTCACAAAGGTGTTATTTAATACAAATCTCATTCAGTAATTCAATTTTTCCTTCTTTCTTTTTCTTTCTTTCATTCATTCATTTGTTCGCTCTTTCGTTCGTTCTTTTGTTCATTCTTTCGTTCGTTCGTTCTTTCGTTCTTTCCTTCCTCCCTTCTTCCTCCCTCCCTCCCTCTCTTTCCTTTGCTTGCTTCCTTCCTCCCTTCCTCCCTTCCTCCTTCCCTCCCTCTTTCCCTCCCTCCTTCTGTTTCTCTCTTTCTGTCTGTCTGTCTTTAAAAAAGCATATTTTTGAACTTTGTCCAGGTCCCATATTCAACACTAAAAGCAGTAAGTCACCCCTGCAGCTTGCAAACCTTTCCAAATTGCCATGGAGAGGGAGCTTTAAAAGTGGAAAAATGCACAAAGTAGGTGGGGAGTTTTTGTTGGCATTTTTAGTAAAGAGCATTGGCATTTGTGGGAAAACTATTAGTTGAATAGTCCAGTATTATTTATGATATTAATTGCAGTTCATAAGAAACATTGTTTCTGCTTAGAGTGAGTGCAGTTGCTTCTCTTTAATCCAAACAGGTGACAGTTACAATATGTAGCATCAAACAGGAAGCAGATGGGGGCTAATTTAAGTTCTGTTGATGATAAAGGGTGACTGACCAAGAAGCAGCTGGTTTCCCAGTTTGAACACAAATTCACAATATTGTATAAGAGAAGCCCCTGCCTTCTCAGCCAGTCATCCACCATCCTTTCCTCCCCCTGTGACTTCCCACACCAGACTGACATCCCTCCATCTCAGTTAAATGCTTTAGCATAAGCACTTACAGAGGCAGGGGGTGGGGGTGGGGGTGGGGGTGGGGGTGTTGGTCTGTTTTTCTGTTAAAGACACTGATGTTAACTTAGGTTTTTTAGTTTCTGGTGTTTGGGGACGGGCCTGTCTGTGGGAGTTCCTTCACAGTCAGTAGTCTGACATGTTTGCACTAACCAGGCTATCTTTGTCCTTCACAGATCAATAGGCACCACTCTCTGATTTCTGCCATCAAGGCCCAGAATACTCAGGCTTCTTGGGTACCTAGGTCAGGGGTGTTCTTTGTAAGAGATTCAGGCACTTCTGAGGCTTTCAGCTTGAGGCTCTCCAGCTTTGGCCATACTTAATCTTATAAATGCCTTTGAAACAGTTGCATCTATTGCAGTTAATACTTCTTATGGGCAGTTAAGATAAGCAAGAAAGCAAAACACAGGATTTAAAAAAGATAGTCAAAGTCATGACTACAAAGAAGATAAGGTCAGGGTTAAAGCCCTTAAAAACACTTTTATTAGTAGTATGTGTTAATTATACATATAATGTGTTCTATTACATTATTTTATACATGTACATAATGTATTTTTATTATAATCTCTGTCTTGATTACCATCATTCTGTTAGATCTTTTTTTTTTTTCTAAAATAAGTGCCACTCAGTATTGGTTTTGTAATATAGTAGGTCAGGGAGAGCAGCCAGAGAACCGTGACATCTGTGTGTTTGTGCTTGCACACACTACAGTTATTAACCCGTCCGACCTCCGTGCCTACAAAGTAAAAAGCTGTAAATTATATAGTGGAGTTTGTTTAATTTTCTTTGCTTTGTATATAAATTAGCACAAAACAATTTATTAGAAGTTTATTTTAAAAATAAATAAATCTCGTTTAAGTTTATACCTCAAGTAGGCTTCCTTAATGGATTCTCTTCACCACAAAAGGAGCCATTATTTCTGAAGCACACATTAAAGAATACTAGATCATGGTGGACTGCTTCACCAGGGAAGTACTAGAGGAGGGAGAGATCTCTCTTGATGGCTAAAAGAAAAAGTGTTCTCTGGGAAACTGGAGAGTCCAGAGGATGCATGAAGATGCTCACTGCTAGGAGATGTTTGTCAGTGACAGCCCCTGCCTCTGTCATGTCACGCCAGAGAGGGATTTAAGTACAACACACTGATGTTCTCAGTCTGCACAGAACCAGCATTCTAGGGGTGTTTATCAGGTGTGCTAGGTCAGAATGTGTGGCAGGCGTTGGCACTTGAGGAGGCCCTTGGGATAGCTGCACTCAGACCAGGTGGGCCTTGTGCCCTTAGCACAGTGTATGACAAAGCACCTTCCGGCATGACATCCTCACTGTGCTGCCTTCTAAGAAATACTTAGCATTCAGCTTTACTTCAGACTATTGTCTTGTCATTTGATGGGGGGCTTCCGGAATGGTCGGGTGTGGAGTCAGTTCTTTCCATCTGCATTTACATCTTGAAGCAAGTTTCCTCGACCAGACAGAAATGAAACGGTAGTATCTCAGAACTGATTGACCAGCAGTCTTCCCTCCCTGTTCCAGGACCAGCATCCTTCTCATCCAAGGGAAGTTGTTCCAGGCACAAGTGTGTCATCAGGAGGTAGAAATCCTTTGCTTGTTATGTTGTGAGTCAGGTTCGCACACTATAAGCCAGAATGGACTAACCTCCCGGAAGCCCTCTGCTGAGGCCCCCAGCACTGGTACCCCACATCCAACTAGAAACTGAAATGGCCAAGTGAGTGGGTGTTCCTTCTCTTGGCATGTACTCAACTGTCTTCATGAGTGGACCTAAAGTTTCAGAATATTTGAGCTATTTATCAGTGTCTCTTTGTTGGATAGTAACTGACTTGAGCACAGTGCTCAGCTGCTTTGTGGGAAGGACAGGAATGAAGTCAGAGGACAAAGCTGCACTTGGTGAAACAAAGAAGGCAGGTGAAGACCTCTGCTGAGGAAGGTTCCTGCCACTGTCACCTGCTTTTACAGCTGAATTAAATGATAAGGAACTGAGGAGGAAGACCATCTCCATCAAGACCCACACTGGTCTAGGCCAGCCATGGGTCTGTCTTGCTCTTAGATTCTTTTCAGGAACCTACCAGAGTCTTGACTAAGATGTGAGTAATTTGTTATCAGTATGTCTGCGTTGTGATAAGTAAGTCATTGTTACATTGTAAGGCATTATTTCCCTTAATTTCCTTTAAGCTGATCAGAAACACCTGAAAGATTTGGGCATTGCTAGATAGTAACCTCAAGAAACAAAACAAACCATCACAATATAAGAATTGAGTTTGTGTGCCAGAGGTTGAGAACGAAGAATAAAATGTTTGAAAAGAGCAGACTTCATGGAGGGAGGTTTTAAAGTTTGTTTTCAACAAATAGTGCCCACTCCAGCATCTTACCATTTTAACTGTGAGAGTAGGTGAGGGAGAACGGAGCCAATCTCATAAATCAGGAGCCAAAAGATGGAGGCTAATTGAACATAAACCCACACCTTTTTAGTTTGGAAATGGATGTGCCTGTGCCTGGACCCTGGTCTCTCCACACAGGCTACACCAGCATTCTTAAGCCAAAGATGCTTTTCAAGTTGGAGACAGCAATCTGTTCTTTTTCATTACTGAGGTGAGGGGGGGTTGTTTGTGGATAGGCAGAGGAGGGCAGAACAATTTTCGGGCATTGATTGTCTCCTTTCACAATGTATAGGATCCAGGGATCAAATTCAGGTCAGTAGGCTTGCAGACTCCTTGCCCACTGAGCCATCACACCCAGCAGTTCTGTGGAGAACTAACTATCCCACTCCTGAGATCTGCGTGTCATAGCAGGTCAGCAGCAAGGAAAAGCAGACTCTTGCCATGCCTTAAAGGTCCCCTGCCTTTGCAGTACTCATCTATCACACAGACAGACCACATCACCGGCTCCAGAGATTTTACTAACATACAGACATTTACATATATTTTAATTTGGTCGATGAAAAATAACTGGTTGCTTTCCAGGGAGACCTCTGTCTAACTTTTGTAGGGATGAAGGTGGTCTCAGTGAAGGAAGCTTGTCATTGGGTTTTGGTCATTTACGATCCTGACTAATATAACATTGGTTGCAGGGTTTAAATAAGTTACTTTTCTTGGTAATAAAAATAACAGAAAGTGGAGATGAGCATGGTGGTGCCAACTGGTCATTCTAAGTCTTAGGAGATAGAAGCAGATTCAGGAATTCCAAGGCCAGGTTGGTCTCAAAAAGTTAAACAAACAAACTAAATAAATACATAAACACGTCTTGACACAGTCTCTTAGTATACTTGGCGTTGCTAGCATTTTTATTTTCATGTTTATGGTGTGCTTTGGGTTTCCCAAACCTGCTCAGAGGATCTCCGACACGCCTATAGCACATGCAGCTTGAGAATAGTACCTAGCTCAGCCTCACAAATACTGAGCTAACGGGTGCAGACTAATGTTTTAAAGTATATTGCCAAACAAAGAGTGTATATGGGGCAGAGGGGTAGAGTGAATGAATTTTAAGAATTCAGAGTATTCTTGACGATGTCTTAGAAAAGATGTTTAAAAATTACACTGTGTGCTAGATGTTAGCCACAGTGGAAATTATTCTGTTTAATTCAGAACAGTAGCACTGAACAGTGTGGTGTGAAATAGAAAGGAAAACTTTTTTTAAAGAGTAACTACTAGCTGTCAGATTGTGCGGAGCTTCGTGATTTGCCTCTGGCTAGATTCATCCTAAGGAATGGTTCGTCTGATCCTTTGGTCATTCTCCCTTTGCAAGTTATTCTGTAACAGGCTGGCCACAAACTCAGAGATCCACCTGCCTTTTGTCTTCCAAGTGCTAGGTTCAAAGACATGCACCATCCAGGGGAGGGGAAGGCGGAGGGAAGGGGAGAGAGGGTGAAGAAAAGGAAAAAAATCAAAATTAAGGAGAATCATAAGAAATATAACTAAACAAAAAGTACATGCAAGGAAAAAAACAATGTAGGGTCGGCCTTGTGCTGGCCAGCCACTCCTGTGCATGGGGCCTGCCCTGGAGTGTAGTTGACACACACAGTGACATTCCATAATCTTGTACTCATAATTCATGATTATAATACTCACTTTTTCAAAGACAACACATTTCAAGCCACAACGTTAAAGTCAATGATCAACTATAAGAAAAACTGCAGTGGTGAGGCTCCTGGGTGGACAGAGGAGGCCCTTGGCCACCTCCTCTCACTCTCCCTATCTCAGCCTAAGGAGTTTATAGCCCTGGTCTGGGCCTGCGCCAGGCACAATGTACCTGATGTCTTGCTGGCCCTCGGGAAACACCTTCCGACCTCCTCTGAGGTCGGTCTGCCTGGCCTGAGAACAGCTTGGGGCTCCATGCCCAAGTTTCATTTTCAGAGGTAGAAAGACTGCTTACAGCATGACTGTTCACTGTAGGACAGAAACTAAGTCTTACTGCTGGGAGGCATGGCCTTTGGGTGGGCACAGGAGAGTTAAAGGGAGTCACGTGACTTGTCAGCCTACGGGCACCTTAGTGGAAATGGCACTGTGGAAACAGTTGATTGCTTATAGTGGTGTTAAGGGAGCAACAGCTCCAGGGAGAGGAGACTATTGCCCCAAAGGCCCACTGGCCTTAAAGTCAGTGGGAAACTGCAGGCATCCCTGGCTTGGGCACATGGTGGGGTGGGGGCGGGGGGTGTCTTTTCCTTGGGACAGTTCTGGACCCAAATAGTCAAAACTTTAGGAATTTTGAATGAAGGTAGTCCCCAGCAGTGCTGACTTAGCAAGCATGAGGCATTCATAGTTGTCAGAATGGCGGCACCAAGGGCAGGGTTCTCTGTAATCCTCCAGGAGAACGGTCCGCACAGAGAGGTCACGGCTAATATACACTTGGGACTTACTGTGCTTGTTTTAATGGATATTATGGTATTAGGGTCCCAAAACAGGAAGGAAGGAAGGAAGGAAGGAAGGAAGGAAGGAAGGAAGGAAGGAAGGAAGGAAGGAAGGAAGGAAGGAAGGAAGGAAGGAAGGAAGGAAGGGACAAATAGCAGTTGCCCCGTTCTTAGTAAGTAGACTGTGTATCTAAAGCATTAATTCTTCCTCAGAGTCTTCCAGATAGCAGCATGTTGAGGATAAAATTCTAGGCAGGACATTCTGTCGAGGAAGTTATTGTTTTAATCTGCAAAAGCTTCATTGTTCTTACCTCTGAATTTGTATCAATCGAGTATAACTTTGAAAATAATTGGGAGCACACATACTTCTGGCATATACACTGGAGCAGCGTAGATGGATCCATAGCTATAATTCTGACAAGGTTTATTTAGTCATTTAAACTTCCTAAAAACCTTAAAATTGATCTAAGCCTTTCTGCTGTGCTTGCTTTTATACCCAATTCAGGTTATTGGAGGAAAAGAGATCCTAATGTGCTACTTGGTTTAGATTTTTATTTTGTTTTTGTTTTTTAATTCTTGTAGCCAAATAGATAGGTAGTTAATTACGCTTTAATGCTTTGTGTTTATACAACCATTTTAGATTAGGAGAAAAAATGGTATGGCCTGTAAAATAGACAAAGATTTTCATTAGGAAACAGCAGAATCACTTTAGCTGCAAATGAGATTCCTCTTAATATCCTTCTGCGGTGGGGCCCTGTGTGTTTAAAAGAGCTATTTGCCAAGAGCAACAAAAAAGGTTTGCATTGTGAATAACACGTAAGTGGCACTTGAGGCTGGAGAGATTGCTCAGTGGTTGGGGGCACTCGCTGCTCTGACAGGACCTGGGTCCAGTTCCTAGCACACATGCCTCCCACCTAGGTCCACCTTCTTCTGGCCTCTGTGGGCACCAGGAATAGACATCTACACAGATGTGCTACAGGCAAGACACCCACATACATAAACAATTTTAACAGACATGTTGGGAAGGATGAGTAGGGCAGTTATGGTTGACTGCTGTGGACTTAGCAATACTTGGTCTCTGCCTCCCTGAGGGTTAAGGGCTCTGGGGGACACCTGCATGGTGGAGGAAGTAGAATCAATCCCAGGAGTCCAAGCTTCCTTTTGAAACAGTTGTAAACCTGTAGGTCACTTTAAACATACTAAAAATGGCAAGCTAGGGAGGACCAATATTTTAGCTCTATCTATGGGGGCCTTATTAACTGGGACTAACACTGTATAAGGTTGGCCTTGTTGGACTTGGAGGCATTTAGGTCAGACAGAGCCTATAGAATATCCAGCAGTTCATCCTCCAGGTTAACAGAGATTATAGAAGGACAGTGAGTACCTGGTGGTTGGACTAGAGGGAAAGGTTCATCTATTGGAGCTGTTTGTTTCAACTTGCCTTGACTTTGGGAGTACTTCATTTCTTTTTCTCTGTGAGTGTGGTGTATCCCTATCAAGGCCTGTTTGTGGCAGTCAAGAGGACAAGCTTGGATGTTAGCCCTTGTTTGTGACAGGGTCTCCTTTTGTGTTCTGCTGTACTTGATCCGGCAAGCAGGTCCGTAAGCCCGGGGGACTCCATCTTCTGTAGAACATTAGGTTTGCATGTGCAACTGTGTTTGGGTGTGTGTGGGTTCTGGGGATTCAAACTCATGTCCCTGTGATGTACACTAGGCACTTACCCACAGAGTCATCTTCCCAAGCCAGCGGTCCATTCCTGGGTGTGTGCAAAGCCCATCAGTGGCGTCCATTTCACATACCAATGTGGAAAGTTTTGTTCTTTGACAAAACTAGTTTCCTCTGTTAAAAGATTTTCCTATGCCACATAGCTAAGCTTTATGGTGAAGGGAAACACCACTTATTACAATTTACTACCTTCTGAGAAGTAAAAACTTGGCAGTATTGATATCATTTAGCACATTTTTGAAAAATCCCACCCTGAGCACTTTTCCTCAAATACTAAATGAGCTATTAGTCTGGATTGTTGGTTGACTAAAGAGCTGGTAAGCCATGGGCGTCTTTATTTTCTGTCTCAGGGCTTTCTTCTTCCTGCTTTTTAAGGTTCTGGCATCTTTGTTTTCCATCTTTGTTTTTTAATAGCACAGACCCCACTCATTTGTGATTTCCCCTCACCAAACATGCTTGTCCTGCAGTTCTTTGTATGTTTGTGAACGCCCGTTCCTTTATGTTCTCAGGGGCTCTTAAGGTATGCTTTTCAAAATTAAATGGTCAGGGTATTAGAATATATGACCTTTGCCAGGACTTACACAGCTTGAGTCCCAGAACCCTGCCTATGGGCCACAAGGGAGTGAGGAAAGGACATATGCGGGGACATACATGGACACACACACAAGCGGCGGCTCTGGATCACGTGGAGTTCTCTAATTTTACCATTACCAGACAGCCTGAAACTTCAGTGTGTGGGTTAGGCATAGCACGGGGGAGGGTTGACTAGTCTGGGTAGGAGGCAGCTCTCAGGCTGTAACCACCCCCTTGACAACACACACAATCTCAGTCTCTCAACCTCAGTCTCTCTCTCAGTCTCTCTCTCTCTCTCTCAGCCACAGTTGCTCGTCTTTGCACACACTGATAAGTTTTGGTTCATAAAGATTCTTTCTTAGACTTCCAAGAAATTCTTTGCCATTTCTCTCCTGCCTGGCCGCATGGGTAATGGCTGCACCAATTTCCCATGGGCCAGCTGGTCTTGGGGTCCTTGACAGGCAGTGCCGGTGTCAGTGTTCATTTGCTCAGGATTCCACTAACTCAGGGCCTCCTCAGCTCCCGTCATCTCCTTTCCTATCTCTTATGAATCTTCACACTTAGTTGAGGGCAGGTTCACCTCAGTCTCCACACTAAAGATGGTAAGGAGGAACATAACAGCCACTGCATACCAACAAAAACAATGTTCTACAGAGATGTTAAAGGGATTGAGATCCCAAAGCTCATCAAGTATTGCTTTTTGTAGTATCAGCAAGAGAAAAGGTGGTGAGCCTTTGTGATTTAGTACAAGTGCACCATGTGTTTGCGACCATTGTTGAGTCCACCCAGGAGATGCCGACCCAAATCAGTTCCCAACTCTAGTTTTACTAGAAGGAACTCTTGTCACACGTGCGTATTGCTAATCCATGTGATGTATTAAATCATGCTTAATTTGCAGGGCTGTAGCCTACTCTGAATAAATTGATTGAAGCCCATTGGAACTCCAGGTGATTCGAATAGTGCCCCTCAAAGGGAATCGTTAAGTAGGTGTGAAAGGGTTGTATCCAAGCTGCTGGGTTAAAAAGCTCTGGTCTGCGATGCAGTGAGTCCAGTGAGCTTTCTCCATGGCCAGCTTTACCTTATGACTACGCTTATCCACCGTCTGAGAAAAGAACTGCTGAGTTAGTCCCCAATCCACGTCTCTTCAGACCTGGAATCAGGCTCTTTTCTGGACCCAAGTGACTGTTAAACTTTCAGGGAAGCACGGGAGGTGGGCGAGGGTGTTTTCTGGCACATCTTTCCAATTGCACATTAGGTCTCACTCACCTGTAGAGGCTGTCTTCTGTACAGTTTAAATCTTTTAATGTAGTATGATCTTGTTTAGAGAATTCTTCTAGAGAAAGGCTTTGCTATTCCTCTGGAGCCTGACCCATATGGGTAATGAATGACTTTGCCAGTTTCCAAGGGGCTAATTGGTCTTGTAGTCCTCAATGGGTCATACCCAAATCAAAATACACATCTTTACACAGGACTTTAATCAGGCAGGGTTTGAAACTCTACTCCAATCAGACCTGTACCGAATGGAGTTTTAAGAAGCCATGAGTTAGCCAGGCAATGGTGGCACACACCTTTGATCCCAGCACTTGGGAGGCAGAGGCAGGCAGATTTCTGAGTTCGAGGCCAGCCTGGTCTACAAAGTGAGTTCCAGGACAGCCAGAGCTACACAGGGAAACCCTGTCTCGAAAAAAACCAAAACAAAAAACCAAAAAAAAGAAGCCATGAGTTGCATCCACAGCTGTAGTGCCCCTAGAGCAATGCTGATGGTCAGTATTTGAGAAAGAGCGTCATTTTCATAGGTGCTACCTCAGCTACCATGTCTTCCTGCTCCTGAAGCAAGCAATCCTGTGGACATTCTGACATAGGCTGCCAAAGACAAAGATACCAAAAATACACTAAACACTCCCAGAATTAAATCTATAATCTAAGGGGAAGAAAAACCCAAGGATCGCAGTTCAGCTGTGAGGACGTGGAAACAAGCGCGAGGAAGCCTGCTAAACAGGAAGTTTGTGATGAATGACTTAATCGAGTTGGAACCATTCATGATGGCTTAAAAATTCCTGTTTTTATATTCCTTACTTCCTATAACAGAGTAGCCGGTTTTATTTCCTTCAGTTTGTGTCAAGTGATACCCAGGCCCTTCCATGCATACATACCCGACTCTACCCTTTGTAATCCTCTGATAGCCATTGGCAGGTGTTAAGAGCCAATACTCGATGAGACCCTGGCTGGCACATCCCAGGACCACCGCCTTTGGTTCTGCCTCATCAGGCATCTCCCAGATCCCTGAGCAGCCTCTGGGTGGCTTCCCGTGCTCCCAGGGGTCCCCTCACCTCTTGTTTTTGCTGCTATTTACATGACAACTGAATCTCCCCCATCCTGTGTTCAGTGGAAGATTACGTTAGAGGAATGTTCTTTACTCTGGAATGACTTGAATAAAATGAAGCACTTTGGAGCAAAATGTGAATCCACAGCAGTTTGGTAACTACTGTTACATGTCAGACAGCCTAGAAAGAGGGTCGTGTCTTAGAGTGTAGACCAGATGAATGGCTGTGTATTAGAGCTTTTAGGACAGCTTTGGGATCACCAGAGAAGTGTTGAGACCTTAGCACAGATGGATTATGGTTTAGCTGGTATTCAGGTGAGAATAGGGCTCTGAAATGAAACCATGGAAACCTTTATGGAAAAAGGCATGGATTAACTGTCCATAGCAAGTCTTCTGTCACAACATGTTTTTGAGTCAGATTTTATGCACACTATTAACAATTTATGTCTCTAAACACACACAAACTGTTGAGTAAATATCACACGATTTCCTTCTCACAAGCACACTGGACACTAGTCATTTTAGGTCAAACCGGAACTCTGCTGAATAGTGGGATTTGCTACTTTGGGTCTTTAGCGTGTTTTCACATGGAAGTGTAAAAAGGAAGCACCAGGAGGGGATGGGGAATGGTATTTGCTGGGTGTCTAACAGCTGTGCGTGGTTAGCAAGGTCAGAAATGAGGGAAATGCTTTGGGAAAAGCTAGTTTGTCTAGCATGTTTTAAAGAATTTCCAAATTTTCCTCAAGTTGGAGTGTTTCAGTCATATGTCCCAGCCTCTGAACATGAGCTGCTTTGTGTTGGTTGTGGACACTGTGCAGTCAAGTGACGCTCCCCAGTGGACGACGGTCTCCGGGGACCATTCGTTTTCCTTGTGAGTCCTCCTGGCCTCTTTTCATGGGCTTTCCCTGGATAGTCACACCTGAAACTCAGTGAGTTGCTGTGGTTCTGTCATACAGAACCCACTGGGAAGCCAGTCATGTTGTGTAAGTTTAGTAGCCATTAATGCAAACTATGGGTTTTGTAAAGTAGTAGGTGGAATTATTTCTTCTCCCCCAGTGTATACTCCCGTAACTCCATGTGATTCTTGATACAAGTGAATACAAAGAGGTAGTTTCTGTCAGCTTGCAGCAGTGTCGTAGGCAATCACAAAGCCTTCTTTCTGCTTTAGTTTCCCACTTTCTAAAGTGAGGCCAGTGACTGCCTGTAGACTCCCCTGTAGGGTAAAAAGATGTGGCCACAATGGTACACTGGAAAGGAAGAGCTATAAGGGACAAAGGCCAGGACTTCATGAGCAAGGAGCATTCAGCATAAATTGCTGCCTGGTGGTTATTACTGTTCGAAAAGAAAGACCAAGGGTGCACTTAAAATACAAAAGTAGAAAGAAATACAAAATGTAAAAAGACCCAGGCCAGCAGTTCATGGCCTTCGAACAGCTGAGAAACTAGCTCAAGTGTGGCTCAGGTCAGACCCCAGGGTTCCGAGAGCCAGGGGCCTGGCAATCAGGATGGAGAGAGATGTCTAGGAAGCACCAGATTCACCAGGTGACAGGAACTGAAACTAGTAAGCAGTGGGCAGGGTGGTTTTTTCAACAGACTTCGGGGATGGTGAGAGGCACGAGGAGTCTATGCTTACCTGACTTTCAACCAGTTCCTCACCCCTGATTCTTGATGGAGATTGCAGCATTCCTAGAAGTCTACTGTGATGGATAAGTGGTTTCCAATGTTTTGTTTTGTTTTTAAATCTCATGCCTTTTTTTGATAGGGCTTCAAGTTGTTTGTGCAGTTCAGATATATTGTGTGTGTTCTATAGAACATTGTTGGACATAGATTTATTTTTGTAAGATTTAAAACTAAAGAGTAAATGCAGATTTGTAGATTCTATACTTCAGTGACTGCCTGGTGACTGCTTTTGACTGGGAGGATAAAAACATCTTGGTTGAGAGGACAAGGAACAAATGTCTCTGTCCTGTGTCTTCAGGGCTCACCTCCTTCCTCCTAGTGCCTGGCATTTCCCACCCTGGGACTATACAGTAGATCTCAGTCAACTGACCCAGTGGAGACACCCAGCTCCGCTCTGGCTCAGCAGGGACTGTAGAAAACTGACTGTGATGTTTGAACTTGGTCCTGAGGCAGTGCGCGTGTAGAAGCCTCAGACCCTTCCTTGACACCAGTTGCTGTTTTCTGTAAATAACACAAGTTGGAACACTAGGATCTGGTTATCTTATATGTGTATATTATATACATGTACAAAACATTATTCTAAGATGCTGGTGTCCTGGTAGTGTTTTGCTATTTTTTGTAAATAACACGAATGCCTTGTACTAGTTGGAACACTGGAATCTGGTTAGTTTATATCTATATATTATATATGTGTACAAAACATATTATTCTAAGATGCTGATGTCCTGGTAGTGTTATTAACGTCATTCGTATTGATGGAGACAGACCTTTTTACATGTGCTGCCTTGTTGAGTATGTTGGACTGTCCTTAAGATAGAAGCTGAGAAGCCGGGCGGTGGTGGTGCACGCCTGTAATCCCAGCACTCTGGGAGGCAGAGGCAGGCGGATTTCTGAGTTTGAGGCCAGCCTGGTCTGCAGAGTGAGCTCCAGGACAGCCAGGACTATACAGAGAAACCCTGTCTCGAAAAAACCAAATCCAAAAAAAAAAAAAAAAAGAGGCTAAGGAGGAAGTTGGCGGCTCCTAGACAGCTCTGTGAGGGTCATCCATCCGCTTGTCAAACGACTCCTTACTTAGACCCTTTCTTTCACAAAACCTCTGGAGGGTGCCTGTGGCTACTTCCTTTTCTGCTTTCTGTCCCATGAACCGTTCTGGTTTGGAACATGAATGGATGCCAGAGGTGTACACTAAGACATCACATCTTCCCTGTAATGGTTTTGGGGTGTCAGTCAACAAAGTTTTATTGAACTCATCCATGTAGAGCATTTTTTAGAGGCTTTGAGGTTAGAAACTTAAGTTTGATCTTGTGGTTAAGGACCTTGGAGTCTGGTCTATAGGAGCGTAGAGTAGACTCCTCAGGAGCAGAACTCCCGTGTCAGACAGGCTTCTTTAGAATGTGGTCACCGTGTTCGGCCATTCAGGTAGTATCAGGGATGTGTCTGAGGCTTCGCGGGGCCCAGAGAGCCAGCAGGGACGTGGGTGGTGCGGAGGAGACGGCTGCCTTGGCTTTCTCTACTGGAGTCAGAGAACAGGGTGTGGGTAAGTGTGCAGCACCAGGTGTGTTTCCTCACGGAGCGCTTGCTGGGAGAGAATGTCCAGAGTACAGTAGCTCAGAGGGCTGTCAGCTGCAGGCAGCTCCCGGCAGAGAGTTGTAGACATAGCACCTCAAGCCTGCTCCTCTTTAGTGTACCACTGACTGCATGAAAAACAGGAATTTATGTAACAAGCCCTGCACAGCAAATGTTTTCCTGTTGTGGGGGTGGGTGGGTAATTGTTGGCAAAGTTAGTGCACGGCTCTATTACTCAGAGTGACCTGAAATGTCCTCAGAAAAATATGTAGTGTGATATTTTGATAAGTAAAAGATTGCTATGGCCAAAAAAAAAAAAAAAAAAAAAAAAAACATGAGCAGAAGAAGCCCAAGCATTTAGTAGACACTAAGCCTGATGTTAGTGAACTATTTTTAAAGTTTTTAGGAGTCTTTGTTATTCTGTCTTCTTCGGCCTGCTGAATCAGCCCCTCCCTCGTGTGTGCTTGCTGTGGTCTGGCAGGAGTGCCCTGGGCTTACAGAGCTGTGCCCCTTCCCCTGTGGGTTTCAGGCAGTCAGGAAGCTGACCTCTGGAAGGATCTCCTCCCCTGTGCTCTCTTTATTAGTAACTAAATGTGACAGGACAGGAGTCAGGCTTCCTCTTGGAGGTTTTATCAGAGCTTATCTGTGTGCCTATTGTGTTTAAAGAACACAATTGTCATGATGGAATATTGTACAAATGCCCAGACTCCCAGCATGTAGGTGGTTTTGGAGAACGTAGTTACGGGTCTGGCTGCTTTCCAGGCTGCACAGGCCGGCTGTGGCTTTAAGGAGGAATCGGCAGTCTTGATCACTGGTGTTGGTGGACACAGTAGCCATAGCTGTAGCTCTGGGGTGGGGGTGGGGACAAGGAATGAATTTGAAAATGCATGGGACCGAGATACATCATGGAAGAAATGTATTCCTTAACCTTTTGGGAGATGTTTGGGGTTCAAGACCTGCCCCTCATAGCATGCCTAGAGCTGAGATAGATCCTAAGTAGAAGAACAGAGTGAAGCCTCAGGAGAGACTACCACTGCCACATACCCACATACCTGCCTGGCATCCAACCAGAAAGCTCCTGTTGGGCCCTGTCTGAACTGCCCTCACCTCACCGTGCACCCTGGCAGGAGGACTCACACAGCCATTGTGTTGCAAGTCTCGCGTGGAATGCAGTGCTGAGTGCGTGTTGAAATATGGCTTCCTCAGCTCTCCGGGCTGTCTGACTTGTGTCTCCTTTTAGAAAGTGAGGTTGCCACGCCACTCGTTTTGTTTTCCATTTCTTGTTGAGAAAAGGCACGGATGGACTCGGGGTAGAGAAGTCTGACCCTGTATGTTGTTCTGGCCTGGTACAGTGAGTGGTTGGCACTTTGAGCACCTTCATTCCCCGTCAACAACATGAGGATGTGGGCATTGTGGCTGCCTCCTTGGGTGACCACAAATCTAGTTAGAGCCTTTTTGTGGTCCAAGAGGGGCAACTAAGCCTTGTACTAGGTTGGCAGAGAAGGCCAAAAAATGGAGAAGAAGCCAGGCGTATAGCTCTGCTCTGAGGACTGTGAGATGTCCAGAATACTGTCCCTGGACTTGGCGTTAGGTCCCTGCAGAGCCGCTGGGTGAGGACGTAGCAGCTGTGCTGGGGCAGAAAGCTTAGGACTCACATCCCAGATTGTGCCACAGCATCCCCAATGTCACAAAGCACACTGCAGTTCTGTGTCTTCATCTAAGGACGAAGAGACTGGCCTGTATTCTTCTGGGTATTTGTAATTTGCACACATTTGTGGTGACTTTGTTGTAATATCCTGTCTTCACATCCACTGAGTAGGAGCCTTCTTCACCCAGCTCCCCTCTGGTTGTCACTCCAGACGGCGTTCTCTCTGCTGTGTCTGTCCTGAAGTTAGTAGATTGACTAGAGCAGAGACATTCTCACATTTGAATGTTGCATTTTATTGCAAGTTAACTTTCTCAAGAACATAACTTTTCTTTATATTTATTTTTACTTGCCTGATACAAAGACTCTGGTATAAACGAATTTAGGTATTAACTTTTGGGGGGATCTGTCTGTCTGTCTACCCTACCTATCTACCTATTTATTTATTTATTTATTTATTTATTTTGGGGGTGAGTTGGGTAATTCAAACTAGCCTCAGACTCCCTCAAAGTCTTCCTGCCTTTTCCTCCCACGAGCTGAGAATGTTGTAGGTGGATATTGTGTGTTGCTTTGGATTTTTGTTCCTGAGTAGGGATAGATCCTGCTTCATCTCCCTTTCTGTTACCCTGTAGGTCCAGCGACAGAGGATGTCACTTTGTAGAAATGGTGTTTATTTCACCTGAAAAAAATTGTGAAGTGCTTTGTTTTTGAGTCAGGGTCAAAACTGTATAAAAGAAATATATGAAAATCAGTATATGTGTGTATGCAAGTATAAAACAGAATACAAAAAAATGAGCTTATTTAATTGAAAACTGAGTGTTTTTTTTTTAAAGATGCTATTTCTCCTACATCCATTTGAGATCTTTCATAGTGAGTTTATTCCTGCTGCTGAGAGCCAGTAAGGGGCTTCTGTGGCTGCCCAAGCTTGATCCTCAGAACCCAAGTAAAGGTCGAGGGTGAAAACAGACTCCAAAAGTTGCCCTCTGACCTCCACCCCCGTGCTGGGGCACATTTGCCCTCCACACACAGTATGAGTTGTTAGGCTGTTCTCATTGGACAGCCGCCATATGCACATGGCCGCGCTGGGCAGTCTGCTTCCCAAGGGGAGGTGCTGCACTTCTAACATTCTGTTCTGCTTTACAGAATTCAATTCGCCACAATCTGTCCCTACACAGCAAGTTTATTCGCGTTCAGAATGAAGGCACTGGAAAAAGTTCTTGGTGGATGCTCAATCCAGAGGGAGGCAAGAGTGGCAAGTCGCCCCGGAGAAGGGCTGCGTCCATGGACAACAACAGCAAATTTGCTAAGAGCCGAGGACGGGCTGCCAAGAAAAAGGCCTCTCTGCAGTCCGGGCAGGAGGGGCCTGGGGACAGCCCCGGGTCTCAGTTTGCTAAGTGGCCTGCCAGTCCTGGGTCCCACAGCAATGATGACTTTGATAACTGGAGTACGTTTCGTCCTCGAACCAGCTCCAATGCTAGTACCATCAGTGGGAGGCTTTCTCCCATCATGACAGAACAGGACGACCTGGGCGATGGGGATGTGCATTCCCTGGTGTACCCACCCTCCGCTGCCAAGATGGCATCCACCCTGCCCAGTCTGTCTGAGATCAGCAATCCAGAAAACATGGAGACCCTCCTGGACAATCTCAATCTCCTCTCATCCCCCACATCTTTAACTGTGTCCACCCAGTCCTCGCCTGGCGGCATGCTGCAACAGACACCTTGCTATTCGTTTGCACCGCCAAACACCAGTCTAAATTCACCCAGCCCGGACTACTCTAAGTACACGTACGGCCAGGCCAGCATGAGCCCCTTGCCCCAGATGCCTCTGCAGACACTTCAGGACGGCAAGGCCAGTTACGGAGGGCTGAGCCAGTATAACTGTGCCCCAGGACTCTTGAAAGAGTTGCTGACTTCTGACTCTCCTCCCCACAATGACATTATGTCACCAGCTGATCCTGGAGTGGCCCAACCCAACAGTCGGGTCCTGGGTCAGAATGTAATGATGGGCCCTAATTCAGTGATGCCAGCCTATGGTGGCCAGCCGTCTCATAACAAAATGATGAGCCCTGCTTCCCACACCCACCCTGGACATGCACCGCAAACGTCCTCCGTCAATGGCCGTGCCCTGCCCCATGTGGTGAACACCATGCCTCACACATCTGCCATGAACCGCTTGACCCCAGGGAAGACACCCTTACAAGTGCCTCTGTCCCACCCCATGCAGATGAGTGCCCTGGGCAGCTACTCTTCGGGGAGCAGCTGCAATGGCTACGGTAGGGTGGGTGCCCTTCACCAGGAGAAGCTCCCAAGTGACTTGGATGGCATGTTTATCGAGCGCTTGGACTGTGACATGGAGTCCATCATTCGGAATGACCTCATGGATGGAGATACCTTGGATTTTAACTTTGATAATGTGTTGCCCAACCAAAGCTTCCCACACAGTGTCAAGACTACAACACACAGCTGGGTGTCAGGCTAGGAGTGAGTGAGCAGGTAAGTATATTTGCTTCAGTATCAAAAGGCCTTTCGAAAAAGGGGCACAGTGTCTTCCATGTTTAGATGTTTAAAAAACCAAAAGCAACAATTAAAAAAAAAAACTTAATTAAAGACAGGGTCTTAAATAACCAGCATCCCTGCCACACCTGGCTCACACCGCTCCGCCCCAGAGCTGTTAGGCTTTATTCTACTGTCAGCCGATTGTGTGTGGCCAGGAAGCTCCTGTTACTAACCTTTATCAGTTTGCCTTTTGAGGTTAAAGTAGAGTGCGGATTCCTTTAGTTCTTTTCACCATTGGATAGCTCATCCTTTCCGCCAGCTCTCAGATGAACACATTTGATACAAATCAGATGCCAAAGGTCTTTTTTTTTTTCCTCCCATTTTTTTTTCAATAAAGAAAAAAAAAATTACCCATTGGATGATTGTGGAGCTGTTTGAGAAAGCTGTAGCTTCCCCCACCCCCACTTGATTAAGTACAATTGAATTGAAAATGACTCTGTTTTTATTGTGTGTGTTTTCCCCCTAGGCTACGTTTAACAGTCCTTCAGATTGTCTGACAGCGGAGCCGAGGAGCAGTCCAAAGATGCCCTTCACCCCTCCTTTTAGTTTTCTTGATTTAAAAAAAAAAATCCTTTTTTCCTTTCATCAGACTTGGCAACAGAAGTACTTTCCTGCACAGGATGTTTGCCCAGCGATCGCAGGTTATGTGCTCCTGTAGATAAGGACCGTGCCATTGGGAATCATTACAATGAAGTGCCAAACTCACTACACCATGTAATTGCAGAAAAGACTTTCAGATCCTGGAGTGCTTTCAAGTTTTGTATATACGCAGTAGATACAGAATTGTATTTGTGTGTGTGTGTTTTTTAATATCTACTTGGTCCAAGGAAAGTTTATACTCTTTTGTAATACTGTGATGGTCTTATGTCTTGATAAACTTGGCTCTGTACTACCTGTGTTCTGCTAACGTGATGAATCATGAACTAAGGTCTCCATTCTGCGCCTCTGCTGGATGGCTGAACCTGTTCATCTTGCCACAGAATTGGTATGAGAACCAAGTAGCCGGTGATCAATCTGCTGAATTATGGACGTGTCAAACGTGCGGCAGAAAAGATGGAGTGCTAGCTTTGTACAGGTCTTTTCTATTATTTTTGTTGTTGTTTATTTTGTTATTTGCAAATTTGTACAAACACCTTAAAATGGTTCTAATTTCCAGATAAATGACTTTTGATGTTATTGTTAGGACTCAACATTTTTTGGAGTAGATACTGAAGTGTAATGTTTTCTTAAAACTAGAGTCTACTTTGTTACATTGTCTGCTTATAAATTTGTGAAATCGGAGGTATTTGGGGGCTGCATTCATAATTTTCCTTTTGTATTTCTAACTGGATTAGTACTAATTTTATACGTACTCAACTGGTTTGTACACTTTGGGATGATACCTGATGATGTTTCTGACTAATCTTAAATCATTGTAATTAGTACTTGCATACTCAACGTTTCTGACCACTTGGGCAGGAAAGTGATGTATAGTTACAGACACTCTGTTTTGTATGTAGATTTATGTGTGTATTTTACAGAAATCTCACCTGCTTTATTGCCCTGTGAATCATGTACAGTGCATAGCACCAAGTCTTCAGATAGGTGCCCTGTGCTTACAGCCCCTCTTGGGAGGCCCTGCCAGATGCTGCCCCATGTCACACTGTCACAGGTCCCATGGGACGCCTCTGTCTGTGGCTCAGGAAAGGGGAACTTTATCTGAGGTGATATTCTTTGTCTAACTGGGGTTGCGCTCCTACTCCGAGCTCTCGGCTTTTGCCCAGGATGGAGATGGCGTTATAGCTGTGTCCTGAAGAATCATGTCACTTCTCAGTCCTCACCTCTGTTCTCTCTGGCTCTGAACAGTGTAAATCTAAGGAGGAAGTTTGCAAATAGGACTTCGGTGATTTGTGGAGTGCCTTGTGCTCTTAAGTACAGACAGTGGCAGGATTAGTTAAAAATTGAGACAGTAAACTTGAAAACCAGCCAACTAAAAATGTACATTTATTTTGAAATCCTTAGCTTAAGAATTTGAGAGGTTTTTGAACCTTGAGCAGACTAATGTGTCTCAAACATTTACGTTTTTATACGGTCTATTTACCTGAAATCCTACCAGACCAGGATAATTGGTTTTGCTTCCCATTCTGTCCATCGGCATTTCTGAGTCATATTGAATACCTGAGTCTCCCGCAGTCTGAGAAATAGATACCTAGCATCCCTTTCTGCCTTCTTGAGAAGGCCTGCTTTACATGCAGAAACCCAACTTGCACTTGGGTTTTTTTTAGTATGTTACTTATCTTTCCCTTTGTGTGTGTGCGCGTGTGTGCGCGCTCGTGGTAACAAGAATACAATGTCCCTTTTGTCACTGTTGGCCAGCTTTGTTGTAAGCTCCCCTCCATGACTGTCACTCTTTTAAATGTATTAAGTCACTGCTCCTCTGAGCACCTTTGTTTGGGCGCTCCAAAACAGGACTTGTTTTAGAAATAAATTCCTCTGAGCAAAGCCTCCTACAAATGGAGTAGAATTTACTGGTGTCAAAGAACTCAGGTCTCCCTCTCCTCCTCCACCTGCCGTTTCTTACCGTTTCTTACCATTGCAGAAAGAGCCTCTTCGTGTAGTGCTGCAGCCCCGCTCAGTGGTCACCTGCTGATGTCACGGAGGGACTTGGAGGTGTCCCTTCCTTCAGAAACTGAAAGTTTCAGCAGCAACCCCCATTTTTCTTGGTGTTAAGATCATAGTGTGAATCATGGGTAGTTATCTGGGGCACAGCGAAGTCCAGCAAAGACTTCTTATCTGTTTTGAAAACAAACATCAAACATGTGACCTCTGAGAGTCCTTTTCTGTGGGAATGTTCACTTTCTGGTATATTACTGTACATGATTGCTCTGTGAAGACTTCACCTATGCAGCCTTGTTTGATTTATTTCCTTTGGTTTGTACTGTTGTTAAGAGCATATTGTATTATAGAGCTATTTGGATATTTTAAATATAAAGATGTATTGTTTCCATAATAAAGATGTAAGGAATATATTTAGGTGATAGATGTACGACTTGGAAAGTTCTGCTTGGACAAACTGAGTCTAAGTTAATTAGCAAATATTATATCCTGGTGAGCAGTAAATCCTGGAACCTGACAGTAAGAGGATAAAGTCACTTAAAATGGAAGCAGTCCCCCACAGGGGTACAATTTGAACCTGTTCAACTGTTTAATTTATGGTGTCCCTTCACCCCCCCCCCCAAAAAAAAAAAACCTTGAAGTTCTTAGTTTTCAGCTCTCAAAAGTTACTGATTTTAAGTGAAAAGTTTTTCTGTGGTTTCAACTGGGGAGTAATTGTTCAGTATAGTGTGCATTGTGCTTTATGCAAACAAAACAGTCTGCCCCTGTGGCCAGGGATCGACAACCTTGTAAGTGCCATCAGGATAGAGTCCCACCCTCCACACACTTCCCCACTAGAGTTGAGTAACTGTGCAGAAGCCTTGTTCCTGTTCCAGTGCTATCTGAGAAGTGCCTGATGATGATTTACTTACACGTACAAGAACAATCCTTACTATAAATTGTATAAAGCCATAAATGTACATAAATCATCTTTAAGTGGCTTGGTGTGTTTCTTTCCTCACTGTTTAAAAGCTCCTGAGCAACCTTGCTTCTATTTTGCTCTCAAGCACCTGAGCTTAGACCGTCAACCCCAGGGTTAATGGCTTATTCAGCTCTGGCATTTCCTTTGGAAAAAAGAAGGAACCATCTCCATATGACCAAACCATAGCCCCTAATGTGAAGAAGTGCGATCTAAAATTAGCCAGTAGTCTAAAGAGCAAAGGTTCTCACTGTGTGTGAATAACAACCCCCTGAGGGGGTATCTAATGACCCATTCATAGAGACGGCATATCACATATCCTGACTATCATAGCATTGCGATTTGTTACAGAAAAGTTACAGTTAGGAATTAACAACAAAAATCACCACAACATGACAAACTGTATTTAAGGGTCTCAGCATTAGGAAAGTTGAGACCCGCTGGTCTAGACTCTGGCATGGTGGCATATGCCTTTGTTCTAACACTTAGTAGTCAGAGGTAGGTGGAGCTCTGAGTTAGAGGCCAGCCTGATCTAGATGGCATGTTTCAGGGTAGCCAGGACTTCATAGACAGACCTTATCTTAAGCAAACAGTCTAGACTTTGTCATTCTTGGGATATCTGGAACCCCTTTTAGGCCAGTAATTATAAGCATGAAACCTTGCTTAATACCAGACTGAAGACAAATCAGGGTGAGACAAAAGCAGGGTCATGATTAGTGTAAACACAAGGTGACGTGGCCAACAGAATGGCCTTCCCAGGCCAGAGGATCCCAGGTATAGATTTTGTTCAGAGGAGGATCTCAGTGGCTACAAAGCAGAGAGGTGTCTCTGTTTGCTCTCGCCAAAAGTTTCTCGAGAAATGAAGATTGTGTTAGAGTTCCAGCTTTTCAAAGAAGGTTCTGCTTGTTTCCTTCTACCAGACAAGCAGATGCGTTAACGTAACAAACGGAATTCTAGTGTTTTGTTTAGATAGCAAAAGGTCACTCATCTTGGGGTGGCTCCCCCCCCCCAATCTCTTACAACAGAACCTTTTCTTTGAAAATGTGGTATCCAAAAGCCCAGCATCTATAACCCCAAATCAAATGACAAACTAAACCCTGAGGCTCGTACACACAGTTTTGAAACCTTTGATGGGGTCCCAGTGTAGAACTCCTTCACTGGTTCATAGAAACAGAACTCAGAAACCTGCCAGTTCCGCTCCCTAAGTAGTCATTTCTTGATAGATGGCTGAAGATGCAGAACTTTGAACAGCATTTGGGTTCTGCTGTGGGCTAGATATGACCATAGAGACCGTCTATACATGTGTACTTAAGGTTGCATCTTAACTTGAGGTCCAGCTATTCTGCAGTCTTTGTCTTGGCTGCTGTTTCTCCATCGCTGAAACAACTTGTCAGTGGTGGAACCGGTTCCTCTTCCAGTGGTTGATGTAGTTGGATCAGATAGGAGAGCTGACCCCAAGAGCTGTACGAAGAACTAGTCTCTGAAGCACATATTGTCAAACACTAAACCTTATGTCATTTAGCAGTGCTTGGGGACAGGCTTGTGGACCTGTAACTGGGACGTGGCGACACCGTAGGAGGGTTGTATACACTGAGTCATGTAAGGGTAATATAAGGGTAACAACTGCAACCACTGGTCAGTGGTTTCCTTTTCCCCCTGAATAAAAGAAAAAGGGCTTTGACTTTGACGATAGTGTGCACACATGAGCTTAAGGTGCTCTAAGTTTACTGACTAGGAAATAGCTGAAGAAAAGAGGGAGAAGGTAATCAGGAAGCCAGGCGTTAAAGGGAGACACCAAAATAAAAGCTGTAGGCCCAAGGATCTGTTTAGCCCACGGTGTTGTGCTGTGTATCTAGAAGCAGCTCCGTGAGGTGGATCTTGCTGTGTAGCGCATGCTGCACTTGAGCCTCCTGACCGATGAGCTCACAGGTGTGTATGCCCCCGTGTCTGGTGAACGTTATATCAGCAGTGTCTATGTTGGTGCCTGAGGAAGTTCACACTGAGAAGACATTCAAACCGCCCCCAAATGTTCCTCATAAACTCATACCAAAGACCATTTCAGTCCATTAACATGTTCACATGCCCCAGAAATCATGAACGTACTGGACACTGTCGACTGAAGGAATGGATTCATGGCCTCCAGGAAGAAAGAACAACTTTGTAATAGGTCTGTTACCTTCTAGTATTTGAGAGAGATGTGACATAGCACAGGCTAGCTTAGAAGCCATGATTCTCCTGCTTCAGTTTCCTGGGTGTTGAGGTTACAGGCATGTCCCACTATACCAGCATTTACACTTCACGTATTTCCACAAGCTCCTGTCTTGAGACAGCAGCTTTCTGAATCCTCAAAAGTGTTTAGCATTACTCTGAAATTTTGTTGCTGAAATAAAGTGACAAGATTTTGGCTCAGCAGTTTGAGGAAATTCCTCTCTTCCTGGCAAGGGAAGTGTGGTGGGTAAGAATGGCTGATGGCGCTGGTGGTCCTCTCCTCTCTCCTCACATGTTCTGCATCTCCTGCCATGAGATGGCTCTGTCCAGGGCAGTCCTCCTCCTGCTACTCTAATGGTTCTCACGGACACAGCCCGAGGTTTGCGTCACTGAGCTTAGTTGATTGGATCTCCCCCCCCCCCCAGCCCTTGTTCGTGCCAGGCAAGAAGAACTCCATTCTAAATTACATTCAGGCCTATCCGAAGTGATTGGGAATGCAGTCACATTGATGCAGATTCACCATCACTGTGTAAATAGACGCCGTATCGGACTCTTAAGAGTTGCTGGAGTTTCTGTATTCTTGTTAATATGCTGAAATTTCTGCCTAAATGAGTTGACCTTAGAGGAGCCAGCTGTTCAGAGTACATATTTTACTGAACCATTTTAAAGCGGTTTTCTAACTGATGAATTGAGACGGGGGGGGGGGGGGGGGGGGGGGGCTCTATTTGCACCTCAGTCCTTGATGTCGGGGATATGCCACAGGTACCTGTTAACTCTGGAAACACATGGAGCCTCTGCTTTCAAAAATCGTGGTGCTTGGGTGGTGATTTCCTGCGGATAGGTTACCTGCCTCAGGTTTGATGTGAAGATTAATGGGTGAGGTAATGTCTTCCAGAGACTTCCTGTGTCAGGAAGACTGTGTAGTTGTTTTCTTAGCTTACATCATGGTAGACTTAGGGGGATGTGTTTCTTTAGGGGGCCCCTGGGATGCTCTGCATCTCCCCACATTATAAGTGGGAAAGCTTATTGCTTCATGTCTAGTATTTTCTATGTTCTCATTTGCTGCCTCCATCTTGAGTGAGGGATTGTGTAAACATTTTGGCAGACCCATCCACCAGGACAGTTTAGCAGTCTTGGGGCCTCTAGAAGTACCCATTAGGAAATTTAAACCTATTACATCCTAATTATGAAGTAGGGGCATTTACTTCCTCAAAGGCTCCTCACCGTGGGCCGGTACTGTGCTCGTTTTGAGAGCCACTTAGGCCTCCGTAGCCTCTTCCAAAACTTCTTCAATATGGTGGGGAACCAGAAGAGAGAAAGACTGGCCTGTGGGTCATTGTGGGCTGTTGGAATCTATGTACCTTCCCAAGAACAAATAGCTAGACTTTTGAAAGTTTTGCAAGCTAATTTTAAATACTCGAATTCTCCACAATTTAATTGTATCCATTCATCTGCAGTGCTGGCTGGGACAGGGCTAAGAGGAGTTTAGGGCCAGCTTGGGCTATAAATGTGGCCCTGCCTCCACCAACAAAACCCCAAATCATTCCTACAGAACTCGGTTGGATTGACAAGACTTTATGTTGATGAGTATTAGTTATTTGTAAGTTCTCTCTCAGTCTTTGGTGTTAGCGTCATGTAATAAGCACATGGATGGGGGCATGCCTGGTTCCACAGAGATAGATGATCATGAAGCCTTCACCTGCCCACCACTGACTGGGTATGGAAGACCAGTGGTTTGGGCGGCCTAGGTGTGGGAGAATGGGAATGAGGGCTGTGAACTGGAGGCAGAGGGCAGAGGGTATGGAGTTCCATTCCACAGGTTAGTGGTAAGGCCTGGAGACTGTGTGTCATTCATTGCCTCATTAGATCTCAGAACCAACCAAAGAGGTGGAGCGTGTCCTTCCGTGTACCAGAGCCTGTGGCTAGGGGAGAGACCTGTGTGAAATCGCAGAATGGCGCCTGGGGCAGGTCCACAGCGCAGTAGCTGGTTGATACAGGAATCACACAGGGCTTTGTGAAGGTGGAAAAGGAGCCTTTGAAATTGGGACATGCAGAAGGGCGGCAATCCAGTGGTTGAACCTGGTTGTCTGTAAATAGGGCTGGCACTGTCACTGCTTGCTGCAGGTACTGCATTCATTAATAACTGAGTTAACCCTCTTCATGGTGCCCTGCACTTAGCAAGGCCTCCCCTCCAAAATTAGAATTGCCCAAACATTCTGGTTTGCCCAAGACAGTCTGTTGTCTGTTGCTCACGATACAAACAAAAATCTCGTGTGTGAGCTGATCCTAGAATCCTCACCAACAGTGGGTGTGCAGACACTCCGTGTGGTGAAAATCCTGCTGTGTGTGTGTGTGTGTGTGTGTGTGTGTGTGTGTTTGTGTGTTTATCCTTCCACTATGCAGGCCTTGTGTGTGTGTGTGTGTGTGTGTGTGTGTGTGTGTGTGTTTATTCTTCCACTATGCGGGCCCTAGGGATCAAATTGTGACTGTCAAGCTTGGGAATAAGCACCTTAACACTCTGGGCCTTCTTAGCAATCCCGAGTTTGTATTTTTCTTTCTTTCTTTTTTTTTCCGAGACAGGGTTTCTCTGAGTAGCCCTGGCTGTCCTGGAACTCACTCTGTAGACCAGGCTGGCCTCGAACTCAGAAATCCGCCTGCCTCTGCCTCCCAAGTGCTGGGATTACAGGCATGCACCACCACCGCCTGGGCCCGAGTTTGTATTTTTCACAAGCCACCACGTAGCATTGTATCACAGCTGGTCAAAGTAGACTGCGACATCATGCTAAGCCTCTCCCACCTTCCCCTTGCATTGCCTCTTAGGATTCTGTCCTTTCCTTGTGCCAGAGGACTCTAAATCAGGAGTGCCCCGCCTCCCTCCACCCGTCAAGGTCTTGTCCTTAAAGGTTCCAAGCACCTCACGGTAGCTAAACAGATGAGGTGAATGAGTACAGGACTTCTCTTTTATTTTATTTTTTTAAATATAAGGCTGGAGCTGGGTTGGTTTAACCCTGAACATGTATCAAAGGCTGTTCAGAGGCAACCCAAGGCGTCCCACGGAGACCTCAGGCCAGGCCTGACGGACTCGCAGCGAGTCTGAGCAACAACTGCCAGTGCACTTGACCCTGGACACGGTCAGAGACATTTGTCTTTGGGGAACCAGTCTGTGTCTGCCAGCATCCCTACAAATTAAACACAGAACAAGAAACCAGGACTAATTTGACAAGTCTGGAGCTGTATGTAGTTCACTTCATTCCACCAAGGGAAGGAGAAAGACAAAAGACCAGACAGCCGAGGCGGCCATGCCTAGAAGGGATCTCTGCCTGTCTTACAGCCAACCACCGTCTTTGCCATACAGCTTTGCTTTAGCCTTGAGGACAGCCAGCCTTTCGCTGAGCTCCCATCTCTCAGATTGCTGTTAGTGATGTCTGGGCAGTGAATGCCAGCCGCTTCATCGGCTGCCTCTCAGGAGTCATTTCTACAAAAAACAAAAACAAACAAACAAACAAACAAAAAACAGAACAAGTTGTGCTGTCCCAGGCCCAGTCAGAACCTCTAAGTTAGAAACAGGCGGCCACCCTTAATTGACTTGTTTCCACAAGTCATAAGAGACATAAGCACTATCAATTAAAGCTTTAAATTTTCTTCTTTCACATTTCTTTCGTGTGAGTGAGTGTGTGTGTGTTTGTGTGTGTGTGTGTGTGTGTGTGCATGTATGTATGTGGGGCTGGTGTTCGTGCACACCATGAGTGTATCATCTTGGTACTTACCTGCTAAGTCATCAACTGGCTCCATTTGTAGTTTTTTTGCCCAAGGTTGTATTGAAATGTCCTCATACTTCTTTCCAACCGAGGGTAGATAAAAATATGTAGGTGTTTATGTTGATATTTTGAAAATATCTTGAGACATTGGGAAGTTCAAATTTTTTTTTTAATATCTTCAAATGAAGTATTGGGTAAAGGAATTGACTCCCCTTCACAAGTTTTGCCTTCTTCAGAACCGCACCATTTCCACACAGACACCTACTAGGAGATGATTGTGAAGCTGCGATGAAGTATACCCGGGGTGGAAATTGTCATTTTTTCTTATAAACACATCCAAAGACCTCAGGCGTTCTGAAAGATTTATGGATTAGACTTTAAATCAATATTTAAGTTTCTAGTGCCTTCTGACTCATTCTCCTACGAGCATAGATACTGTTTTCAAAGCCCAGGACAGAGCTGGCTAGAAGCACTCCGTATCCTGTTTTGGAGGAGGGTGTCGGGAGCGGTGGACAACAACCTGGGCAGTTGTCCTTGGCTTTTGTAAGGCAATCACATGATTACAAAATAGATGGCTAGCAAGAATTCTGCTAGTGCTCGGACACCCGGAGGGGTGGAGAGAGGAGGAGGAGGAAGAAGAAGTAAGAAAACGCCTCTCTTGGAGCCCTCAGCAGATAGTCCTGGAGCAATGACCCCCTGCATTTGTGAGTAACTAGGAGAAGACTGCGATGTTTCCAGGAGGCGTGTTCTCTCATATTGTGCAATGCTCTCAGAGTCTGTGTTATCTCACTTTATGCCACAGTTTCTCCAGATCTACCAATCTTCCTGATATTAGATCTTCTGAGTGTCAGGTAACTGGTATGAATTTCATGAACAAAAATTTAGTCTGGTCGGGACAATGATACTCCTTTGAAGAGTAGAAGTTTTAATGCTCTTCCACAGAAATTACCTCCGCCTGGGGTCCCAAGGTGCTGTTCTGACCTCCATGGGCAAGCACTCTGAGATAAGGCACTTGATTCTGCCCCCAGTGTTGAAACTTAGGGAAAGAACTGCAGCCTTGTTCAGGGAAACCCATTACTGTAGTTTTCAGAGGAGTGCCACAGAAATGAAATATTTTCAAGCAAGGCTGCCATTGGCCAGCAGAAATGTAAGCATTGGAATTGGGAGTTTCTCTTCAAAATATGCTGATGTTTTATATCTCTAGTACAGTTCTAAGACTTGAGGAAAAGCTGTAATTGTAAAACGTGAAGAGGGCCTGGCGAGACGGCTGAGGGGCTATAAAGCACTTGTACCAAAAGACTAATGACTTGAGTTAGATTTTCTAGAACCTACACAAAGGTAGAGAGATGCACAGAGTTGACCTCCACGTGCACAAGCACCTACACACACACAGCACATACATCACACATATACCCAATAACAAGGAATAAAAATTCTTAAGTGAATGGACTATTAGAAAGGGCTTTTTCTTCAAAAGGCTTTCTGGCTTTCGTAGCACTTTGCATTTGTAATACCTCCAGACTCTTTTACACACACACTTATCTTCCCTCTGAATCAAAAAGATTCAAACCAAACAACCTTGAAGCACAGACAGCGAAACCCTGTCCTTGGGGTGAAGGTGACTTTACTGGGGACCCTGAGGGACCTGGAAATGACAGAAGGTGATTCTAAACAGGTGAGCTGCCAGCTGTGGCCGTGAGGCTCAGAAGACATGGGCGGACTCATAAAACTGCAAACCCAAGGGTACCCCAAGACCTGTGGGATCACGGTGTTGGATGGGGCCATGAGAGGGCAGATATCTATATTATCCCAGATGATTTTCATGAATACTGAGGTTTTCAGATCCAGGTAGAAATTTTGTGGCTGTAATGTGTTTGGTTATCCACTCATATACCCATCTATACACCCACCCATTCATCCATCCATCCATTCACCCACCCACCCATCCATCCACCCATCCACCTGCCCATCCATCCACCCACCCACCCACCCACCCACCTACCCACCCACCCACCCACCCATCCACCCACCCACCCATCCACCCACTTATCCACCCATCCATCTATCCATGCATGCATGCACGCATGTATCCATCCATCCACCCATCCATCCATCCATCCATCCATCCATCCATCCATCCATCCATGCATGCATGCACGCATGTATCCATTCATCCACCCATCCATGCATGCATGCATGCATGCATCCATCCATCCATCAAGAATTAAATTGACTTACATAGTGCCTGCTTGGATCCCCTACCGTAGCACTGAGCTAAGTAGATCCATTCTGTATTCTTGTAGGGCTTGTGGGCATCCACTTCTTCTGGATATGTGGTTTAGTGTATGTCATGAAAGTGCAGTCAGTTAAAGGGAATTACTACTTGAACCAGGTGTGGTGGGAGCACACATACTTGTAATCCCTGCACTCAGGAAGGAGATTAAGCAGGAAGATAAGAGTTTGTGGCCAGCCTGGATTACAAAGATGTCTTTTTGGGGAGGGGGGGAGCACTTGGATTGAATAAGTATTGAGTTCTTCCCTGGGTGATGGACAGGTTAGCCTCCAGCTTGTTAGGGGCATCCTCAGCCAGGCCTGGCAAAGTGCCTGCTCTTGAAGATTCGCAGTCAGCCAGATATCACCACGGAGCTTCTGAAGGCGTCTGAGCCGAGAGCAGACCTCGCAGGCCCACCTGAGCCGCGTGGCTCTGTGGCTGAGCTAAACATCCAAATCTGAGGAGAGTGACGGGCCAGAATGTCAAGGAGTTGGTTTCTATCAGAAATGAAGCCACCCTTCTTCCTGGTGTGAACAAGGAAGCTTGTGAACAAGGAGAGCTTCTGGGGTGGGGGGATGTAGGCAGGGAGGAGCTTCGCCTGTGAAGCTCTCTGATTCCAGCTGCTGGTTGAGCCAGTGACTGAGACCCCTCCCTAACCCAGCCCAGTAAGGAGCTGTCCCAGAAATGCCAGGAGCTCCGTGATAATAACAGTTGACAGTTCATCTGGGCGCTGTGGCAGGCCAAGCCCCATTTCACACTAGGGAATATTCTCCATCGCTGGAAGTTAGTTACCTTGATGTTCTATTTTGGTTGGAAAGTGTGTCCCGTAGTAGGATATAAGTCAGTCTTTGTTGTAAAGCCGGAACCACAGCCAACTCGACCTGACCTTTTCTCATGACCCAGGGTCATCATTGGGAACACACGTGACTGAGCATTTTGGTGTCCAACCCTGACCTAGGAGCTGTTGAGGGAACCCTCCTGGACTCTGTTCTCTCAGTTTCCCACTCCTCTCTCCCTTCCTGTGCCCTTTCTTCCTCCCTATACTGGCTGGTTCTGTGTGTCAACCTGACAAAAGCTGGAGTTATCATAGAGAAAGGAGCCTCCCTTGAGGAAATGCCTCTGCGAGATCCAGCTGTAAGGCATTGTCTCAATTAGTGATGGATGGGGGAGGCCCATTGTGGGTGGATCCATCTCTGGGGAGCAAGCCAGTAAGGAGCATCCCTCCATGGCCTCTGCATCAGCTCCTGCTTCCTGACCTGCTTGAGTTCCAGTCCTGACTTCCGTTGGTGATGAACAGCAATGTGAAAGTGTAAGCTGAATAAATCCTTTCCTCCCCAACTTGGTTCTTGGTCCTGATGTCTGTGCAGGAATAGAAACCCTGACTAGGACCCTCCCCTCTGCTTTCTCCCTCTTCTGTTCCCCCTTCATCTCTTCCTCACTCCTTCCTCAGCCTCAGGTACTCATTATTATGGGAACCCTGCATGTGTGCTTTATTCCAGTGGTTAAGATAGATTAACTGTACATATTCATTTATTTCACCATGAGGTTTATTATGAAACGTGTCAAACCTAAGCAAAAATGAAGAGAATAGGAAGTATAATGAGAGGTTGTGGGCGTAGCTCAGTGGTAGAGCATTTGCTTACATTCTAGAGGACCTGGGCTCAATCCTCAAGGCCTGCCCCCTTTCGGTACACAAAGTATCATGTTGCACTCATCACAAAGGTTGAGTGATGGTGGGTTTGTAGCTAAACTTGTTTTCTATCTATTCACATTTAGCTCTAGATTATTTTGAAGAAAATATCATGTAATTTCCCCTATAAGTACGTACTCAAATGCATGAAGTATTTTACGATATATAATGAGAAAAGTGCGTCAAAGCGTTAAGAGTATGTTTACACACAAATTATATACAATCAAGTGTTCACAATAATAACCTCGAGTCGTTTGAACAACTGCAAATCAAGTTAGTTTATGTTTTCCCTGCCCATTCTCTCGGCCCCGTTCCTGCATCCCAGCCGTCATCCTCGGCCTTCCGGACTTGACCTGACTGCAAGACATCGAGGGGATGATGGGCACATAGACAGAAAAGCTGGGTTGGGTGACTTGGGCTTTCTCATGGAGAACTCTCAGCATCACGGAACCTCAGCGTGCTATTGTTATTATATTAATATATAATAATCTATTATATATTACTTGTATAGGTATGGAACAGGGAGGCAGGATTGTTGCGTACAGCATAACAAGGAGGTGGGGTCATTATAAATCGCTAAACAAAGAGGCAGTCTCTACAGAGAGCAGTCTTTAGGTCATAATACAAGATGGGGTGGAAGCTAAGATAGGGACTTTGCACACACTCTGGATATCTGGGCGTGGACCAGGGAAGGCTTGCCCGGCCCTCTGAGCTTCATACCCTGGGGCCAGGAGCTCTGCCTCTCTCTCTCTCTCTCTCTCTCTCTCTCTCTCTCTCTCTCTCTCTCTCTCTCTCTCTCTCTCTCTCTCTCAAGGATATGAAGCCCTGAAGCTGTGTCAATAACACACCTTCCCTCAGAACTTCCTCAGTTCCTGGATTCCCCGTCAAGCGGTTCCGTTTGCTGAGAGCCAAGCACTGATCCAACTTATTTCCCATTGGTATATTCTGTTTTATAAAGTGACTTTTAAATATTTTGCCTATTCTTTAAGGTTAAGTTGTCTTTCTATATTAATTTAAAAAAAAAATTTAAAACAGGTTTCTCGGTGTAGCCCTGACTGTCCTAGAACTCTCTCTATAGACCAGGCCGGCCTAGAACTCAGAGATCTGCCTGCCCTGCCTCTGCCTCTGGAGTGCTGAGACTAAAGGCTTGTACCACCACACCCATCCAAGGAGGTTTTCTTTTTAGAAGAGAATAGGTATTAGATGTTGAAATGTTTTTTATATATTATATATATTCATATGTATAATATTCACAATATATGTTATTTAGATATTATACATATTCAGATATATGCACATATTTTTTTTAAATATGCTACACCTTTTCTTGACAGTGTCTTTTTTGTTGTTGTTGTTTTGTTTTGTTTCATCTTGTTTTGTCGAGGTGGGGTCTCCCTGTGCAATCCTGGCTACCCTTGAACTGGTGATTGTCCTGCCTCAGCCTTCTGAATGCTGGAATTACAGGCTTGTGCTACAATGGCTGCCTCAGGCCCAACTCTTTCAAGAACAGCCTAAGGTATTCTGTGATGGAGATGGAGTGTGGAGTATCATCATCATTCCTCTCAGGTATGATCATCACAACAATTGATCACGGTTGTCCGTGAGAACTATTAAATAGTGGTATTCTAATGCAATCACTATTGATCACGGTTGTCCGTGAGAGCTATAAAATACTGGTGTTCTAATCCAACCACTTCCTCCAGCGTCATTCATGGAAACCATCCAGAAGCAGACTTCTCTGAAACAACAGTAGATCCCTGTGAGCTCACTGGGTCTTTAATAGCTTCGGGAATGCAGCTGTTCTCAGAGCTCCCGTTAGGTTCGTTTCATGTTTGTAGGTCTCTCTTCATCTTCCCCATGGCTGGCCTGTAGTGTGCACACCACCATGGCTTCTCCGGGTGCTAACGTGAACACTCCCTGAATCCACTCAGCAGATCCTAAGAGGTGGCCTTTGGAGCTATGGGTCCTTGTGGCTTTCGTCCCAAGGAAGTTGGTCTACCTTTGATCTTTAACTTCTTACATTTGAAATAATTTGTTTCTACCGTAAATACCTTTCTCTGTGCAAAATAATAGGAAGCCAGGATAAACACTCAAATAATAGGATGTTGATTATTCTTCCCATTAAAGTTGAAAGAGAAGGGCCATCGTTGGAGCATGAGTAATACCACGTCTGTCTCTTGGCTTACTGAGTCAAGCCTAAAGTTTAAGCACACCGTTTGCCCTCACAAAGGCACCATTTTCTCCTCCATAGAACAGGAGAGAAATAATACAGGGCCATGAGTTCGTGCCAAAAGACAGTATCTCCCTAGATAGACAAACTGAAGACAGCTCCGGGAGCTGATGGGAATCCTGACTGCTTCCAATGAACACGGAGAACACCACCCTGGAGAACACGCCCTGCCCGCCGAGAGTTCCCAGTGTACGTCCTTCCTGGCTTCGTGGCTTTTAAGAGGAAGTGATCTAAGTGACTAGATATGTGAGGGAAATTATTAGGCAGAATCCTTACAGTTGTCTTTAATTTAGAAGACAGTGTTGAGGACTTGAAGAGCCAATGAGCACCTGCCACCTAGCAAGCCCTTTGCAGGGACATGTGCTGTCATGCTCGTTCTAAGACAGAGCATTCATTCTCTTTTTCGACAGGGTGGGATGTGTGTCTGTGTGTTTCTTCTGTCATGCCTGTGTCCTTGGATTCTCTTCTACAAGTCTTGCTTAACCATCCAGCAGATTCCATGCTTTTTCATATTTATTCAGACATAACTGTATTTCCCTTCAGACTTCACAGAGGATTACCGCTGGCTTCCTGAGCATATTTCGATTTGTCGTAAACACTGCCCACCTCAGTTGTTCCAGCTGCAGATTTTGTTTAACGTGGAGTGCTTCTGTATCTCAGTTTATAAGACAGTTCCAACCTGGGCTTTTGCCTCATTTGAATTATGAATAAGCACTTTATTTTAAAATTATTTATTTATTTATTTTTATTTATTTAGTATCCATACATACCTCAGCATACTTGTGGATGTCAGAAGACAGCCTTGTGGGGTTGCTTCTCTCCCGCCTTTATTTAGATTCTGGGGATCGACCTCAGGTCTCTGGACTTACAGAGCAAACGTCTTTACCTACTCAGCCCTCCCTCCAGCCCAATTACCGTCTTTTTCTTGCACAAATATTCTGGTTTGAGATCACAGGCACCCTTATTACACACATCATGAAATATGTGTATAAGAACATCCAGGCATGAAAATGGTGGCGATGGGATCCCAGAACAACGAGGGTGCCGGCCCTCAGGTTGTATGGATGGCTTCCTGGATACTCCTAAATAAATAGATTACCTTTGTTATCTCATGGCTGTTCCTCTCTGAGCAAACAACACTGGGAATGATGCTCTGATCCTAATCCACACATGGCTTCAGATAACTAGCAGACGTTGTTTTTCAACCCGGAACCACACAGCAATACATTAGTGTATCAGCCTATGTGAGTTTCTACCCTTGCAGAAGGTGGCCAGATGTGAATAACCCATTAGAATATTCCAGAACCCTTTGACCCAGCCACAAGCAAAGCATACTAGGAGTCAACCCAAGCTAGGTGGCACACACTAGTGATCCTGGAATTTGGGAGGCTGAGGCAGGAGGACCTCAGGAAGCTGGAGGCACTCTTGGGCTACATGATAAAGTTCAGGTCTCAGAAGCATATTGCAACCTTGTTTCCAACACCAAAAGGTCTAGAAGCTGTCAAGTTGTCACCTTCTCCATGCGCACCAAACAACAAGCTGTACAGTCAGTTGGAACAGAGGATCAAGAAGGAAAAGTCCATGTGATTTAGGGAGCAAATAAAACAACCCCCACTAATACGAGTCACCTTAGCCTTGGTCAGAGATGTACCTGAACATAGCCAAATACCAAAGTATTTTTTCTCATAGGAACTCCAAAATCAGATGAGGAAAGACAGATGAAGAGTTTCCAATTTATCTTTTTAGGATAAAAATAAAAATTATTTGTGAATTATTCTGGTCAGCATTCATTTAAATGTTCTAGCAATTTAAGGGCCGATATAATTGGTTAGACATTTCAAAGTTTAAAATGTATATAATCATTAGCTATCATTTATGGGAATCGACTATACTGTGATGTAGTGTTAAGGGCAGTCCAACTGCAAGACTAGTGAAACGTGAATCATGCCTTCAAAAACTTCAAATCAAAAACTAGGAATGGCACAAAGTGGAAGGCCATGGGACCAATCCACAGTTCTACAAAAAGAAAAAGAAGAGAGAAATAAAAAGCTTCTAATTAAATTGAAGCCAACAAGGTAAACCTCAAATGGTCAGTAGAATAATCTGAGCCACTGCTGGTCCAGTACCTGTGAGGAGAAAGACCACTGACTCAAACCAAGGCCAAAGTAATCAAAGCAAGCTTTGTTGAAGTGCGCGGGCTGCCTTCCCCTAAGACAGGGTTCAGGAGAGCACCATTGGACATAGGGAACATAAGGGGGTTTCCGGTCAGGAGTAGAAGGTTCCCAAGTGGGAGATGTGGCAGGGAAATAATTGGGGTATGAAGGCAGAACATAGCAGAACAAGGTGTTCATGAAAACCTCCTGAACAGAGACATGGCTGCAAGGTGGTGGTGACAAGGAACAGGCAGTATAGGCAAGGTGTGGGGTAGGTTTTCCCAGTGATCAGTGTTACCATAATTCAGGTGGAGTCTTTCGTGGCCCCTGGTCATCTTTGGGAACCTTAGGGTTGTTGTTAGGAGCTGGCATTGTTGTCTATCATGTAGAGTTCTTCATTTTCCATTAAACATTTTACATGCCATACTCAATGGAGCTCTGAAATGTTTGAGGGCCATCTATTAAGTCTACATGATTTTAACATGACTCGTTTTTTTTTTTTTTTCTTTTGGTTTTTCAAGGCAGGGTTTCTCTGTATAGCCCTGGCTGTCCTGAAACTCACTCTGTAGACCAGGTTGGCCTCTAACTCAGAAATCTGCCTACCTCTGTCTCCCAAGTGCTAGGATTAAAGGCGTGCGCCACCACTGCCCAGCACTCCAGCCTTTTAAAGAAATGACTTTGTGTGTCCAAGGCCACATGGCAGCATCGGAGCCCAGTTCGCCACCACAGCAAGTCCCGGATACCCCAACACACTGGAAAATCAAGAGTTGGATTTAAAATCGTATTTCATGATGCTGATAGAGGGCTTCAAGAAAGACTTAAATAACTCCCTTAAAGAAATACAGAAGATCATGGGTCAACAGGCAGAAGCCCTTAAAGAAGAAACACAAAAACCCTTAAAGAATTACAGGAAAATACAATCAGGTGAAGGAACTGAACAAAACCATCCAGGATCTAAAAGTGGAAGTAGAAACAATAAAGAAATCACAAAGTGAGACATCTCTGGAGATAGAAAACCTTGGAAAGAATTCAGGAGTCATAGATGCAAGCATAAACAACAAAATACAAGAGATAGAAGAAAGAACCTCAGGTGCTGAAGATACCATAGAAAACATTGACTCAACAGTCAAAGAAAATGAAAAATGCATAAAGCTGGTAACTCAAAACATCCAGGGACTCCAGGACACAATGAGAAGACCATACCTAAGGATTATAGGAATAGACAAGAGTGAAGATTTCCAACTTAAAGGGCAGTAAATATCTTCAACAAAATTATAGAAGAAAACTGCCTTAACCTAGAGAAAGAGATGCCCATGAACATACAGGAAACCTTCAGAACTCCAAACAGACTGGACCAGGACCGAAACTCCTTCTGGCACATAATAATTAAAACACCAAATTCACTAAACAAAGTAAGAATATTAAAAGCTGTAAGGGAAAAAGGGCAAGTAACTTATAAAGGCATACCTATCAGAATTACACCAGACTTCTCACCAGAGACAACGAAAGCTAGAAGATCCTGGGCAGACCTCATACAGACCCTAAGAGAATACAAATGCCAGCCCAGGCTACTATACCCAGCAAAACTCTCAATCATCATAGATGGAGAAACCAAGATATTCCATGATAAAACCAAATTTACACAATATCTTCCCACAAATCCAGCCCTACAAAGAATAATAGATGGAAAATGCCATTACAAGGAGGGAAACTACACCCTAGAAAAAGCAAGAAAGTAATCTTCCAACAAACCCAGAAGAAGATACTCACACAAACATAAAAATAACATCGAAAATAACAGGAAGCAACAATCACTATTCCTTAATATCTCTTAACAACAATAGACTCAACTCCCCAATAAAAAGACATAGACTAACAGAAATATTTTCATGTAACTCTTCAATTTTATCAGAAAATGTTTGTAATTCCCCCTTTTAATTAATTTAATAATTTTTTATGTCTGCCACTTTATATGCATTATTTTTCATGATAATCTTCAATTTTAATGTCTTTCTATACATTTCCTCTATTTTATCAGAAATGTTTTCAATGTAAATCTTTGATTTTATCACAAATGTTTCTAATTCTACCTTTAATTAATTTAGAAAGAGTTTTTATATCTACCATTTTGTATGTAAAATTTTCCATGAAATAGTCAATTTTAACGTGTTTGTCTATATATTTCTTGAATTTTACCAGAAATATTTTCCATGTAAATCTTCAATTTTATCTGAAAATGTTTATAATTCCACCTTTAATCAATGTAGAATTATCTTTATGCCTATCATTTTATCTGTATAATTTCCATGATCTTTAATTTTAACATGTAACATTTAACATTGTATATATTTCTTCAATTTTATCAGAAATATTTTCCATATAAATCTTCAAGTTTATCAGGAAATGTTTATAATTCCACTTTCAATCAACTTAGGAATACTTTTATGCCTACCATTATTATACCTATATAAAAATTTGATAATCTTAAATTCTAAAAAACAAAAAACAACAACAACAAAAACCTAAAGCAACTTCAATTCTTGAGTTGGAGCTCTTTTACTATTAAAACTTTGAATCATAAATACAGTCCTCAGGCAGACTGGCAGCTTAACTTTCCTGGTCCTTCCTCTCCTAGCGGACCATTGCAGAACATCTCAGCTTCTGGCATGACTCAGTTTATCGAAGTAGCCAAAGTTAGCAAAGACAGGGATTCCAGACACACATTCCTAAGTCAGCCTCTGCCAGCCTGGATAGACCTTAGGTAAGGAAAGCCGTTCCACGGGCTCTTTGCCAGACTGCTGAGGTCATTGTCTTGCTGCATCCGAAGATAGGACTATCTCAGTTCCAAGCGTTCAGTGTTTGGTGTTTAAATAGTTATGGCCCTGACTTTCATCAACCGGTCATATACTGGGTGTTTGGAATTTTAGCGTAGCCTTGAGCCTTTCCATATAAAAAGCATGTCTTAGGTTGACATATTTTTAGTTAACAAGAACAGTTAGACAGAAGTAGAACTGCAGGAGTTAAAGAGCAAGATTAAACCGTTCGGCGACATTCCCAGAGTTAATGGACTTTGATGGATTGGGTCTTTGTTTTTATTTTGGCTGGTAGTGTTATCTATGCACTGTGTTTTATACACTGGATGGTATGATTTCCTATCTGTAAATTTCTAATTATTAACCCTATGTTACACATCTAAGTCAACTTTTTGTTTGCAGATTCTACAGATTTTTAACCATACCTAATAAACATATAAATCTTGAGGAACAGAAAGTCCACATAATAGTTGGAATAAATCTTGAGATAAGGTTTATATCTTAGCAAAAGTTTGAGGCAGTAAATGAAACCAATGGTCTAATTTTATTATTTTTTTTAGCTGCTCTGCCTGTTTTGTTTTGTTTTGTTTTTTGTTTTGTTTTTTTCTTTCTGCCACAGTGTCAAGTGTATCACCTGACACAGGACAGAAACTTTGCAACTCCGGAGCTAGCTTTTCAACACAACAGAACAGCACACAACAATCTTTCAACACGGTGACCAGAAAGCTCAGGGATGAGACGCTCTGGGCCTGGGTCAGGGTAACCACAGCAAGTGACGGCAACGGGTGTGGGCCTGGGTCAGAGGAGTGCATAAAGCCGGTGGGTGCTGGGGGCGTAGCGGAGGGTCCTAGTCAGGGTCTCTATTCCTGCACAAGACATCATGACCAAGAAGCAAGTTGGGGAGGAAAGGGTTTATTCAGCTTGCATTTCCACATTGCTGTTCATCACCAAAGGAAGTCAGGACTGGAACTCAAGCAGGTCAGGAAGCAGGAGCTGATGCAGAGGCCATGGAGGGATGTTACTTACTGGCTTGCTTAGCTTGCTTTCTTATAGAACCTAGGATCACCAGCCGAGGGATGACACCACCCTCCAAGGACCCTCCCCTTGATCACTAATTGAGAAAATGCCCCATAGCTGGATCTCATGGAGGCACTTCCTCAAGGGAGGCTCCTTTCTCTGTGACAACTCCTGTGTTTTTGTTGACAAAGCCTGTGTCAAGTTGACACACAGAAGCAGTCGGTACAAGGGGTGTCTTCAGTGCCCCAGCCCAGCAGTGTGGGTCTAATGGAATCTAGAGCTTGGTTCACCTCCCAAGTCTGCCTGAGTGGTACTTTGAATACATTTGGCCCAAGGAGTGGCACTATTAAGATGTGTGGCCAGCTGGTGGTGGGGCACACCTTTAATCCCAGCACTTGGGACCGCTGACTGTTAAGAGTGCCCTTGGGAACATGGGATGCTCAGCCAGGCTTCGATCTCTCCAGATGGAAATGTCATCTTGGGATCTTCCTCAGCTGGAGGATTTCTGAGTTTGAGGTCAGCCTGGTCTACAGAGTGAGTTCCAGGACAGCCAGGACTATACAGAGAAACCCTGTCTCAGAAAACAACAACAACAACAACAAAAGACGTGTGGCCTTCCTGGAGGGACTGTGTCACTGTGGGGTGGGCTTTGAGAACCTCCTCCTAGCTGCCTGGAAGACAGTTTTCTCTCCTGTTTGCCTTCAAATGAAGATGTAGACCTCTCAGCTCCTCCCGCACATGCCCACCAGGATGCTGCCATGCTCCCACCTTTGATGATTATATTAGTTGGGGTTTTACTGCTGTGAACAGACACCATGACCAATGCAAGTTTTATAAAAGACGATTACTCAGGGCTGGCTTACAGGTTCAGAGGTTCAGTCCGTTGTTATCAAGGCAGAAGCATGGCAGCATCCAGGCAGGCATGGTGCAGGAGGAGCTGAGGGTTCTATATCTTTATCCAAAGGAAGCCAGGAACAGACTGGGCATCCTCAGACATCTAAAGGAAGATCTCCAGCCCATCCCCACAGTGACACACTTCCTCCAACAAGGCCATACCTTCTATTAGTACCACTCCCTGGGAAGAGCACATACAAACCATCACAATGATAATGGATTGAACCTCTGCACTTGTATGCCAGCCTCAATGAAATAGTATCCTTTATAAGAGTTTCCTTGATCATGGTGTCTCTTCAGAGCAATGGAAACCCTAACTAAGACAGCCCGTAACTGGAGTTGATTAATGGGAACACTGAAAAAAATATACGAGACACGGAGACAGCAAAACATAAAACCAGTAGACAGAACACAGGCTAGAGGGCCTTTTGTGTAGCCTGGTGTGTGAGCATACCCATAATACCAGTACTTTGAAGGGTGGGGTAGGAGGACTGCTGTAAGGCCCAGGCAAGCTTGGGCTACCTAGTGAGTTTCAGGCCTAGGCTAGATAGGCTAAATAAATGACAAAATGGAGTCTTTTGTAGAAGTTGAAGCCACAGTGGTAGGGCAGACAGAAGACTCCCATACCATGGGGATACTTCCTTCTTGGACTTGGAAGGACCTCAGCTTCCTGCCCCATGTCTCTCTTGCTGAAGGATGAGTTCCTTTTCAACAAGAAACTATCTACTCAGTGAAGAATACTCCTGCTCAGACTCCCATTTCCTGGGAAAATGTTCATTGGCTCCACAGAGTCTCCATATAGGGTCTCCATATCCTGGTTGCTTGAACAAGCCCTCCGTGGTGACGCTGACTGTTAAGCATGCCCTTGGGGACATGGGATGCTCAGTCAGGCTCCGGTCTCTCCAGATGGAAATGCCACCCTGGGATCTTCCTCAGCTGTTGAAAAGCAACTCAGCTTGGGACTCGAATATTCCTCTGAATGCAGAATGCTTGATTCTTATGTCATGGCTAGACAACCCCCGCCGAGGAAGTTTGCTATCCCTTCTGAGCTGTGTGAGATCAGGGGAACTTCTGACTCATAGTAAGTGACTGTGGCCTTTTCTGCAGAAAATGATGACCCTGGGGACGAGATGGCTGTGATCTAGGTAAGTGTAGTCCTGTGGCTTAAAAGTATGACAAACTCAAGTGGGACTTTCTGTGCAATGGAAACCACAAAACATGGTTCTTGGGAGCAGTTCCATGCTGGTGGGGAGGACCCATGGCTCCGCTTCTGTTTAATCAGCCTGAAAACAACTACACTGTAGCTTAGCGCCCCCCCCCCCTGAGGATTTTTAGACATGGGTTAACACTGGATCTTGAGACTGGAACTTTGGCTTTGTGAATTTAAGCCATTGGTACATGTAGTTTGTAAAAAGAGACTCTATGCTTTCCGAATGTTTGGATCTCATAGCTTGACTCAGAGCAGACCTTGTTTTCATTAATTTTCCAAAGAAACAGACTTTAGGTGAATTGCCACATTGTTCTAGAAAGAGACCACTAGAAGTCAAAGAAATTCCCAGTCAGGAGCCTAAAGTAGTACTCAGTACCCCAGGCTGAGTCCATGGAAAGGTGACAGCTAAAATGGGGAGCACGCTAAATCCAGGTATACCTTCCTGTTTGAATCCACGGTCAGGGTTGATGAAATCAACTATTTAGGACTGGGTGAGGCCTAAATAGTTCTGTCCTGGTTTGCACGTGGTGGTCTCTGGGCCAGTCAACCTGTGTCCAAGCTGGTGCTGAAAGTTTACAGGAGTCGAATCTGGACCCACTGTTAGTGCTTGGCTTACTCACTCAAGAGTTATGTAACCCTGGGCAACTGCCTTCGCCAGTCGGAACTTTTCTTTCCTTGTTGACAAAGTGGGATAAGAATACCTTGTTTTTCAGATTGCCCTAGGGATGAAACAGCCCAGTGTCTGGAAACCCTGGCCGTCTGAGCCCAGTGTTAGGGAGTTCCCAAAACCATGCTGCCGAGCTCCTTCCTCCACCGAGCAGCCCTGCACGTCTGTTTCTAGGAGAGAAGATGGAGGATGTGAATGATCAGTGGTGACCTAGACAAAGACTTGACTTCTGTCTGACTGTCCCTTCCTTCCATGATGGCACTTCAGCTCTGAAGGGTGACAGGCCCAGCAGCATAGACTCAGCCAGAAGTTGCCACGGTCTTTTGAAGCTCTTTTAAACATCACTACCGTTTCAGCATCATCTGTGGAGACTTGTTTGCCAGACACGAACCCTACCAGGTCATCCACAACATAGTGTTCTGTTTTGAGTTTTTGCTAATGAATAAGGGCACAAGGTTCATTTCTAACTCATTCTCCTGAGAGTCTTGGGCATAGGAACAATCACAGCTTAGTTAACATCTTCTCTGACAGGCATGGTACGAAGGGGCTGGAGAGATGGCTCAGTGGTAAGAACACTGGCTACTCTTACAGAGGACATCCAGGCCATCTGTACCTTGAGTCTCAGAGCATCCCACACCCTCTTGTGACCTCTCCGGGCACCAGGTACATCTGTGGTGCACATATATATGTGCAGGCAAAGCACTCATGTATTAAATTTTAAAAAAAAACTGTTCTTTAACGTGTATTTCTTATTTTATCCCTATATCTACCCTATGGGGGAAAAATTCATTTAAAGATGTATTTATTTCTGCCAGACATGGTAGAACATGCCTTTTACTGCAGTAATCTGGAGACAGAGGTAAGACTCCAAAATAATATGTTATCTCTCATTTTTAAAATATATATTTAGCATGTGTATGTTAGTGTCTGCAAGTACATGTGTGCTTGGCCTTAAACTCTAAAACTTTAAATGAGTTAGGGTTTAAGTTTCTAGTACACCTAGGTACTAGAAATCAAACCTGTATCCTCCGCAAAAGTAGTCAGTGCTCTTAACCATTGAGCTATCTCAACAACCCTAAAAAAGCAGTTAATATAAAATACATGATCAATACATACTCTTACTTCAAATTCAAGACATTTGGCTTTGATTTAGTTTAATTGGTTTTATATTTTTAATTTCTTCCTCTACTTTGAGTCTTTTGTTTCTTTTCTAAAAATAAAAACCAATCTATCTGCCTGTCTGCCCGTCCATCTGTCCATCTGCCTGTCTTGTGTGTCTATTGTGTGTATTTGGAGGCAAGTTGTGCTAGGAGTCAGTTGTCTCTTTCCAGCTGTGGGTCCCAAGGCTTGGACCCAGGTGATTAAGTACCTTGGTGGTTAAGTACCTTGGTGGTTAAGTACCTTGGTGGTTAAGTACCTTGGTGGTTAAGTACCTTGGTGGTTAAGTACCTTGACTTGCTGAGCCAGCTTGCCAGCCCGAGTCTTCTTATTTTCAGTCACACCAGCATAACCACTTCTTTGTCTTATCAATGTACACAGGAGTCTTAGATCAGGTGAACCAGGGCGACCACAAGCAATATGCTTACTGAAGACAGGTTAAGCTTTTCAAAGTTTTACTAAAGAATTTACAATAATACTTTGGGTTTTAAACTTGCTTGAAATAGTCTGTGTGATTCCTCATCTAAGAAATAAAAATTTAGTTTTTTCTTCTTCATTTTATTTCCAATTTTTAGAAATTTCTTATATTTAACATATAAGCATAAGTTTCATTGAGGCATAACTTACTTATCATTACTCTTTAAGCATATAATTAAATACCTTTTTTTTGCCAATTAATGGAGTTTCATACCATTGCCAAGATCCTATTTTGAAAATTCTGTTACCCCTCAAAGAATTCAAGAATATCTTTTAAAAGAATCATTCCCCTTCCTTGTACCATGTTGAAATGTCCTTTATTTTTGTTAAAAATTGACTGACCAGAGCTAAGTATACAGCCTACTGATAGAGCATACAGTTGCCTAAAGAAAACTTCAGCATACCTTAATAGGAAATCTACGTCCTGCATACATGGTGGTGCCGGCTGTGGAACCCCAGTAGTCAACAATCTAGTGACTCAAAGGGAAAACATGGGGCTGGAGAGATGGCTCACTAAAGAGCACTGACTGGTTTTTCAGAGGTCCTGGGTTCAGTTCCCAGAACCCACGTAGCTGCTCACAGCTGTCTGTGTGTATAGTCTCAGGGGATCTGATGCTATCACCTGGAGCACAGATGTTCATACAGACAAAAATACCCATGTACACACATAAATCAATCTTCTCTAAGAAGCCTCTTGACTCTTAATTCTTTGTTTATATGCCTGCTTTAGTTATCCCACTGTCTTGGTCATTAGAATGTTATGGCAATTTCAAATTTGGCAAGGTTACTATTTTGAAACGCTGCTTGGGGTAAAAACATCAGTGAAGAGAACTAGAAGAGGAAGCAGGGCTGTGCTCGCTCCAGGGCGGGCCTGCTCTGTCCGCACCATCAGAGCTGTGCTCTGTCTCCATGGAGGGCCTGCTCCGTCCGCACCATCAGAGCTGCGCTCTGTCTCCATGGAGGGCCTGCTCCGTCCGCACCATCAGAGCTGCGCTCTGTCTCCATGGTGGGCCTGCTCAGTCTGCACCATCAGAGCTGCGCTCTGTCTCCATGGAGGGCCTGCTCCGTCCGCACCATCAGAGCTGCGCTCTGTCTCCATGGAGGGCCTGCTCCATCCTCACCATCAGAGCTGTGCTCTGTCTCCATGGAGGGCCTGCTCCGTCCGCACCATCAGAGCTGTGCTCTGTCTCCATGGAGGGCCTGCTCCGTCCTCATCATCAGGGTCTGCTCTGTACAAAGGATTTGGCTTATTACAGCTCATAAGTATTCCCACTTAATTTGTGGTTTAGAATTATCTACCTACATCGTCACGATCAATCTGCTAATTCGCTGTTTAGAGTTTTTGTGTCTATGTTCTTGAGAGATATTGCGTATAATTTTTGTTCCCTGTTTTGTTTTGTGACAGGGTCATACAAGGTAGCCCTGGCCTGGAACTTGCTCTGTAGACCAGGCTGACCTGGAACTCACAGAAATCCTCCTGTCTCTGCCTCCCTTTGTTTCTCTTCTTTTAAAGAAAAGAAAACAAACACTGTTGAAACTGGGAATACAGCCTCGAGTATGCTAACCTTACTTTCCACCCCAAGCCCACTCTCCAGGGTTCTTCTGATTTTATTTTTTTTAACGTTAGAGTCTTGCTAAGTTGTCTGATGCAGACGTGAACTGCTCTGTGGCAACAATCTCTCTTCAGCCTCCTAAGTATCTGCCATTACAGGGCAGTAACATGAGGCCAGGGTTTTAAGTTTCCCAGACTGGTTGCCAACTCATAATTCTCCTGCTTCAGCCCTCTGAATGCTAGGACTTGAGGCATGTACCAGTTTGCCTGGCCAGTTTTCCTCTCTTGGAATGTCTTTTATCTCCTTCCGGTACTAAAGTCATGCTGACCTCCTAGAGAAGACAGGGAGGTGAAGCCTTCCTTGCCATTTCTGGAAGAGAGGTTATATATAATTTATATCATTTTCTTATTAAATGTTTGGGAACTCACTAGGGAAATCATCTAGCCCGACACTTTCTTTTTATGGAAATATTAATTAATTATATATTCAGTTTCCTCTTTTCTTTTTCAAGACAGGGGTTCTCTGTGTAGCCCTGGCTGTCCTAGAACTCACTATATAGACCAGGCTAGCTTAGAGCTCAAAGTTCCTCCTGTCTCTGCCTCCCAAGTGGTGGGACTAAAGGTGTGTGCCACCAAACCCAGCTGAATTATAGTAGTTTGTGCCATTTAAACACTTGGATACTTTGATCTAAGTTATCCAATTTTCATCATATAATATTTTTATAATGTATGTTCATAATTTGTTTAATGCTAATAATGATAAGTGCTGGGATTATAGGCATGAACCAACATGGTCACAATTTTAAATATACTTCTAACTATTGTTTTAAGAGGTTATAAAGAATAGAATCCCTTGCAAGTTATATAATCCAATACTTTTGTTGACTATTAAATGATTATATATATTTAATGGAATCTAAATATTATATTAATTAGTAGATAATCATCTATTTAAAATTATGTAAATGGAATTTGCATTATTCATCATCTCATTCTCTTTATTTTTTTCAATTGACAAAAGCATGCATTTATGATGTACAGCATGGTGTTTTGAAGCAGCTGCACCTCAGAATGGGTCAGTTAAGCTGATTAGCGCATGTATGCTTGTCATGCCTATCATTGTAAGCGCCGAGGACACACACTGTTCCATTTCCTCCTTCAACTTGTGTTCCCATCTCACTCATCCCCCAGAGTCTTGATAATAAATTACTTTATACTTGAAAACATTAACATTTTCTTATAACACACCAAAAAAACCCAAAAGAGAATATCTAGTATTAGTAGTAAATAACTCTGTTATTAGAGACTTTCGATTTTATTGAAAGCAGAGTTATAACGGAAAAAGCATAAAAAGAGAATAATATTTAGTATTGGTCGTAAATAACTCTGTTAGAGACTTTCAATTTTATTGAGAGCAGGGTTATAAACTTCCGAAACTCCAGGGAGATATTTTGTCACTAGAACTTTCACACCTTCTCAGAATTAGCCACAACATTTCGCATGAGCCTTTCCTGGCACCCTGAGGGTTTTGCATGGATAGTACATTGTTATAAGGGTGAGAGCATTCCTACCTTAGAAAGATTTTATGAGCCTGGGAGCTGGGACACAATTTTGAAGATCTATCTAAATATGTGAGATGATTTATTTACCAAGAGAAAAGAACTATCTGAGCTCATAGCTACAATACAAACTCAGGTGGACCTGTCGCTCTGGACCTCAGGGGGGGCATGCTGGCTACAATGACAGGGAGTGGCCTCAGCGACCCAGGACCCTCTCACATGGTCATACTTCCTAAAATTGTGCCATGGAGGGTCCCGAGCTTTTAACACATGGGTCTTTGGGGATACGTATCTGATTATAATATGTGATGAAATTCTATTGAGACTTGAAAGAAATAAAGGTAGTTTGGGCCATATTGCAAGCTGAGGGAAGAGCACACCAAGGAGAAGGAACTGCGGGGCAAAGGTTTGAAGGCACAAGTAGGCATGGAACATTAGAAAAAAGCAAAGAGACCGATGGTGGAGAATAAGGGATATCATGGGGAGATGTGGGGTCGGAGAGGTCATCAGTAATGCACTGGGTCTTGGAATACAGGGTAAGAGTTTAGGATTGTTTCATGGGTAGATGGCAAGAATGACTTTGGATTGGAGGGTTTGACATTGAGGTATCACTATCCAGTCTCTCTCTCTCATATATATATAATATATATATATTATATATATAATTTATTTTACTTATTCATCTTAACGTCCCAATTATTGCCCCCTTCCTGATCACCCCCACTCCTACAATCTTTCCCCCATTTCCCCTCCCCTTCTCCTCTGAGTGGGTGGGGTCCCCCAGGGTATCTCTCCACCCTGTCACTTCAAGTCTCTGTGAGGCTAGGCACATCATCTCCCCCTGAGGCAGCCCAGCTAGAAGAACATCTCCCATATACAGGCAGCAGCTTTCAGGGCAGCCCCCGCTCCAGTTGTTTGGGACCCACATGAAGACCAAGGTGAGCATCTGCCACATATGTGCAGGCTGCCTAGGTCCAGCCTGTGCATGTTCTGTGGTTGGTGGTTCAGTCTCTGAGAGCCCCAAGGGTCCAGGTTAGTTGACTTTGTTGGTTTTCCTGTGGAGTTCCTGTCCACTTAGGGCCTGAAATCGTTCTTCCTATTCTTCCGTAAGAGTCCCCAAGCTCCATCCACTGTTTGGCTGTGGGTATCTGCTGAGTCAGTTGGTGGGTCAGGCCTCTCAGGGGAGTCACCCAGGACATTAAGGGAAACCCACCAGTGGCCCGATCCTCAAGAAGAATGAGTCTTGTCTCCAGCAAGTATCCACTGCCAACAGTGCTTTGTAAGAGATGGGGTCTGGAAATCATCATCTCTTCCATCTGTGCAGATGCGTCTTGTATAGGTCTTGTGTGGGTCACTGTAACTGTCGTGGGACTGTGACTGTCGTTGTGTCGGGAGGACAGCTTTCTTCCAGCACGCCTCCCTCCCCTACAGCTCTTAGATGCTTCTTCCTTTTTTGAAAAAAAAAAAAAGATTTATTTATTTTTATTTTTATTGGTCTGGGAATGTTGCCTGTCTGTGGATCTGTTCACTGTCTTCGCATAGCACCCACAGAGGCCAGAAGACTATGTCAGATCTCCTGGCCTGTGAGCTGTTGTTGGGTGCTGGGAACAGAATCTGAGTCCCAGTGTACCTGAGTAGCCAGTGTTCATTACCACCCCTGAGCTGTGTCCCCAGCCCTCAGCTCTTACATTCTTTCTGCCTCCTCTTCTGTGATGTGTGCCCGGAGCCTTGATTGTGTTGGGTTAATACAGCTGTGCTGCTTCGACCAATCACTTAGCTATTAATCCTACACTCAGCATCTTCCATTTTTAATCACCACAGAATATGCTTTCCAATGTTTTGAGGTGGTTTTCAGTTTCAGCTACAGCTTCCGTTTTGGCAGTGAGTACCATCTACTCGTCTGCAATGTCTCTAACGGGTTGCTTTAGTTTTTCCAGAACTCCTTGACTCTAGAGCTGCTTATTATAACGGTCTTGAAGAAGGGTCTAGGAGGGACTCTTTGACCTCACGGGATGCGCAGCTTTTGTAAGGCTGAGCTTTTCTGAAGCCTGTGGCCCTGGTGGCTTTTGATGAGGCAGCCAGGTGCCTTGGAGACCCCTGAGGAGCATGGCTGCCTTTAGCCCTGCTAGGCTGTGATGCTTTAGCTCAGACAACCGGTCATGTACTCCCCAGTTTTTTACTGCTTCTCTTGAGTCACGAAATGTCAGAGCTCATTAATTCTGCTTGATCTTTCTGCAGATGAATAGCACTGAGTGCCTCAAAGGCTCTAAGCATTACCCAGGACTTCTGATCCCTGTCCAGGCATTTCCTGGCCTGCCTGCTGCTGGCTATGTTGTATATGCCTTTCTGTTTTCTTTGAGGTTATCTGGTCCGAAGTGCCTGCTGTTCCTATCTTAATGGTGCAATGTCGGATGATATAATGCTTTTTAGCTGTTTCACTGTGAATTTACTCCAGATAATTTTTGTTTAATCACAACAATATTTTCTGAGTTGCCAAGCAACTCAGCGATGGCGTTTCAGATGTTATTGTAGCCAACAGAATAGAAGGGCTCCTTCCTTTTCTTCTAGCATGAGTTTCCTTCCCTGAGCCTTTGATTTGTGTTTGGGTCTAAAAATCAAATAGACACAGAGAAAATAATGGTAGGCAAAGGTAATTTAAGAGAAAAAGAAAGAAAAAGAAAAAAAAACAAACCAAAATATGTGTTTTATTCTGTTCTTGGTGAGAAAATTGATCACTTAAAACTCAACTTAGACCTGGCTAACTGGAAAGGGGAACATGTTTAATTAGGAGAGAAGACAAGAGGAAGAGATTGCAAACACTGAGTTATTCCGGTAGATAAAACTGATAGCTGAGGGACTTGGGTGAGCCGGCAAAGTCGCATACACTTTAGTCAAAGTGGTTAAGTTAAAGTTTAGTTAAGGTTGAAATGGAAGGTTCAGCCCTGACTTCAGCATACCTTTTGTTTTTGTTTTGGTTTTGGTTTTTGGGTTTTTTTTTGTTGTTGTTGTTGTTTTGGATTTGTTTTTTCCGAGACAGAGTTTCTCTGTGTAGCCCTGGCTGTCCTGGAACTCCCTCTGTAGACCAGGCTGGCCTCGAACTCAGAAATCCGCTTGCCTCTGCCTCCCAGAGTGCTGGGATTACAGGTGTGCGCCACCACAGCCCGGCTCAGCATACCTTTTACAACCTGAGCAAACTCTATGGAAACAGAAAAGGACCAACTTGGGCCCCTAAAGAAAGTCAGTGAATGAGTCCTGATGCGGACCTGCGATGGGATCCGGTTTGATTGGCTACAATGTTTCTCCTCCCCTCTCGGGATACTTCCATGCTTTCCAGGACAATGGATCCAGTTTGATTGGCCACAATGTTTCTCCTCCCCTCTCGGGATACTTCCATGCTTTCCAGGACAATTGTTGCCGTTTCTGAGTGCCAGGTGTTGCTTTCCCCCATCACCGTGTGCCCCTCCCCCACTCCCCCACGGCCTCTCTTACCATGTCTTCTCATGATGTCCCTCATTTTCATTTACTTCCAACAGTGCTGTGGCCCATGAGTATACCTTGCTCTAAAAGAGAGCCAAGACACAGGGCCATTAAGTCACTGTTCTCATGGAAGTCTTTTCTCCTGTCACTGAGACTCCTCTCCACCCTCCTCTGTTTTCCTAATTCCTCTCCCCTCTGATGTCTTGGTCCACTTTCTGAGTGGCTGCTTTTATAGAACAGAAGCCAGGTGCTCAGATGCCTGGCTCTGTGGACAGCTGCTCTCTGCCCCCATCCCCCACCCCCACTCCCTACTCTCTGGTTCCTGTCAAGCATCCAGTGAGTTTCCTTAATAAAGAACACTTTTCTGTAATTTCTCTGGTCTGAGCTTCTTAAGCTCACGTTTACCAAAGTCTTACCTGCAAAGGTTTCCAGGGACTCTAATCATCTGGAAAAGGGACCTGACAGGTCTCCATACTGGGGCTTCGTCATCCATTTATCCATTTATGTATTTGTTAGGGCTGGTTGCACGTGGGCCACACTGACCCCTGCTTCCATACACTTCACATTTTACTGGAGGAGAAACCGATCTATGCTTACACCCGACTCCTCGCCCAGTCAAAGGCTGGGAGAATGCCTCCTAAGATCCCACAACCTGGGAGGCTGGGCAACCAATTTCTTGCTTAGTATCTGCTTTCTGCTTTCATCAGATGATTTTTTTTTTTATCCAAATCACGCTTATCTCCTTTCTTGGAATTTGATGTGTCCTGAAATCCTCTCTTCACTAGCCCCTTTTATAGAGAGCATTAGGTTTCATTTTCTGAGGTAGAGGCTCACTCTGAAAAACATTGCAGAGATTCCCCGTAAGGCCTCTTAAGTGCTAGGATTACAGGTATGAAGGACTTTGCCAGGTGTGTGTGTGTGTGTGTGTGTGTGTGTTTGGGGGGTGAGGTACACGTGGAGGCCAGAGATTGATACTGAATATCTTCCTCTATCACTCTCTACTTAATTGATTGATTGATTGACTGATTGATTGATACAAGGTCTCTCACTGCACCTAGAGCTCACAGTTTGAGCAGATGGGCTAGCCAGCCAGCTCATTGGCATCTGTTTGTCTGCGGGGCAGTGTTGGGATTACAGGCAGACGCCCCACGACGTGCATGGTGTTGGAGATCTGAACTCAAGTCCTCATGGATACCTGAGTTTGGATTCCAGACACTGTACCCGCTGAGCCATCTTGCTAACTTCACGATGCACATTTAAAATGCCTACTGTAGATCAAGGCTGCAAAAACATTAAAAAATTAAAAAAAATACAGTAAGTAAAGAAAGGCAAAAATGAACTGGTTATGGGAAGGACAGCAAAGCAAAAATCATAAGAAGTTATGAAGCTCTGTTTCTGTGGGTATATATATTCCCCACAGGTATGATTTACGGGACCATGCATTTTTTCTATGTGTATATAAAACTGACTGAAATATATTTTATTAAAACATTTGCTCTTTCTAGATTTTTCTCTCTATTGCATTCCTTCTTCATCTTACTAAGTACAGGCATTTGGCAGGCCAGTAAAAGGGAAGCAGAGTCAGGCCAGCAGTTTGGGCTAGCTTGGGCTAGCTTGGGCTAGCTTGTCCTAGTGGTTATACTTATGAAGTTCACTTCCACTTCTGTTTGTACTAAATACATTTAGCCAGTGTTGTATATGAGCAGTTCTTAGAAACACTTCCAATGTTTCTCCTGCTGACCCAACCTGTCATAACAGAGTTTATGTGGATAGTCGCTAAGGTGCCTGGAGCCAGAATCCTGAATAAGATTATCGAGATTTGAAGGAGAAGGAGAAGGTATTTGTGAGACTCCTTTCCTGTGATAAGATATAGAAAACTGCCCAGCATGGTGGTGAGTGCCTTTAACACTCAGAGGCAGAGGCAGGTGGATCTCTGTGAGTCTGAAGCCAACCAGGGCTCCATAGTAAGACACTGTCTCAAAAGTACAGTTTCCATTGAGGCCCTGTCCAAATAGAAGCTTTAACCCGTGCATATGCTTATCATACAGCCCATACCATCAAAAGTATCTTATAATAAGCAAATTGTTTTTCACACATTTCCAAAGGAAATTCAAAAAATTACCTTACCATCAAGTGAGTTAAAACAAAAATTCAAATATTTATAAAAGTAATTTTATTAGAAAGATAAAATACCTTTGTGCCAAAGGTTACGGTCATATCGTTGAGTTCTTGACAGTCTGGTTAAGGAATTACAGTCTCAGCAGAAGGTCCTCTTCTCTAGAGGTAACTCTTAAACTGCTACTGTGCTGAGACAATACTTAACATTAAGGGTCCTTAAAATTTGTCAGTAATAAGAGGTTTCTGACTCTACAGTTACCAAAAATTAATTCAAAATCAATTTGTAATGAATCTCTTTCTTTCTCCCGACCATCTTCCTCTCCCCTCCCCCCCCCCCAACAAGACAAGGTTTCTCTTTGTAGCTCTGGCTATCCTAAAACTAGCTCTGTAGCCTAAACTGACCTCAAACTCAGAGATCTGCCTGCCTCTGTCTCCCAAGCGCTGGGATTAAAGGCGTGCGCCACCGCCTTTCTGTTAGCACTGCTCTGTGTCGGGTCACCTTGGTGTGGGCACACAGCTGCATGTTGTGCTGCACTTGTGGTCCTGCACCCAGTGCCAGCCAGCAGTCCCACTCAGACGCATGCGCTCAGATGTATCGCCTGCCGTGTTCTGAGTGAAACTACAGTTTCCTGCATATGTAGAAACATAACAGTTTAATTAAAAAACAAAAAACAAAAAAACCAAACAAACAAAAAAAAAAGAAAACCTTTCCTTGTTATAAACATTTGCAAGCAAAGAAGTGTGGACCAAAGGGCACATACCCTGGAACACGCTGTGACACACTACAGCTTCCACAAGCAGATTTTTTTTCTTTGTGGGGGTGGGAGGTGCTAGCAAGGGTGGAGGGTATGAGAGGAGAGCGAGATGAGGGGGACTGAAGTACATGATGTAAAATTCACAAAGAACCAAGAAAAGGCTTAAAAAACAACCAAAACGCTAAGACTTTCTATTTTCTTACTGTCGTCCCCCTAATTTGCACACCTTTGGGTTGGTTGTACTGTGTTAGGCAAGTTTAGTCACCTCATTGGTATGCATGTTTGCTTTTGTCTATAATAAATGGTAATTTGTAGGAATAAAAGACTTTTTCTTCCTGCTTCTTCTCTCCCTGCCCGTCTCTTTCTCTCTGAGCAGGGTCTTGCGTGGTGCCCAAGCTGGCCCAGACCTTGCTGAACCATGACTCTCAGGCCCCAGGTCCCAAGTGTTACAATGATAGGTGTGCACCAACATGCTTGGTCTTAGCTTCGCTTCTTTATGACTTCTTGTTTGATCTATGTATCTGTTTTATATGTTTTATATATTTTATATTTTCAAAATCACATGAAATTATTTCAGAGCCGATGGGGTCAAAGGGGAATAGGTTGAAAGTCCCTCCTAGTGGACTCTGTAGCAAAGTTCTGCTCCGCTCAGGTTAAAGAATCCAGGAGACAGTTGCCTCTTGGTGCAGTCAACTGCCAGACTATTTTTTGGATAAGAAATGATTTTTGATACCTGCTGTCCTTTGTTAGAGACAGGTGTCTGGAAAGAACACTTAGGAAAAATAGTCCTATCCTGGAAGAGCGTGGCAAACCAGGTTCCAGGTCAGAGGCTCTCAACCTTCCTAATGTTGTGACCCTTTAATACAGTTCCTCATGTTGTGGTGACACCCCCCCACACACACCATAAAACTATTTTTGTTGTATACTTTATAACTGTAATGTTGCTACTGTTATGAGTTGTAATGTAAAAATTTTTGAAGATAGAAGATTGTCAAAGGGGTAGGAACCCAGAAGTTGAAAACCACTGGTCTAGGCAGTAAAACGCAACTTTGTGACTAGAGGAGGGAACTGCTTCTCAAAAGTTGTCCTGTAACAGCAACTGTGCGCTGTGGCACCCATGAATCCACACACAAATGAATAAATATATAAACATATAATAAATAAATGGAATTTAAAAAATAGCCACTTCTGTTGGCGACTTAGAGGGTCTAAAGAAAGCTAAATGTCCTAGAATAATAAGGTTAGAATAACTCAGGTGTAGAGCCAGGCCTTTAGGGTGGCATTGCGATAGGTGAATGTTGGTTGGCAAGGCCCAAAGGACAAAGGCCTGGACTCTTCCTCTCAATGGGAGTGTGTGCTGACCCTACATCCTGCCTGGCTGGCCGATGCTGCAGCCAGACTGTGATAGAAATGAAAATATCCTTCTAAGGGTATTTCAGGTTCAGATTCCAGTTGGCCTGTGGGAGGAAAGGGATATTATCTGATGACAGATAGTGGAAGCCGACATCTGATGGTTACTCACAGAACCAACATATGCTGGGAATTCCAGGGAGGTGCATTTCAGAAAACCTGCATCCAAGTCCTTGACGTCTACTAGAGGAGAACAATGGGGTAAGGGCAGAGCCAAATATTCATCTGTAGTCATGGTAAGACTGGAGTTAGAAAGCCACACCACCATTCCTCAAAAGCTTGGGAATTCCTTAGAAAACTGGGCCGGACAATGGCGTGCGTCTCCATTTGCCTTGCTTCACAAGTATCTGGGTGAGTGAGTCTCTCTGCACCAGATGGATGTTCTCCCAGAAAGTGGAACCTAAAGTCACAATATATAGGGTTTCTCCATTTAGGGTCTTATACATTTATTGAGGGAGCTTACAGAATTATGTCTTGGAAAAGAATGATCTTTTCTGGAAGATCAGTACTGGAAGCTTTTCAGTAAGTCTCTGGAAGTTGGCGGGAGCTGAGTTTTGGTGAATGAATTTCAACTGGAAATTAAAATGGGTGTTTAGAGCAAGTTAAGTTCAGGCTCCCAGATCTTGCATCTCATGACAAATCTGTTTTCATTTTACTCTGCTTTCAACACAAGCCTTGCAGCTCCAGGCTCTCCTGGGCTGGGAAGTATCCAGAGCGGTCAGAAAAGGTCACCACTTTCTGTAGCTAATATTGTGAACTATGTGCCGGGGACAGAGCCCTCCAATGGCTCCTTCCAAATTGGTCCATGGCTGTGCTGGTATTGAGGGGCCTACATAGCAGTGACCCTTCATCTGGGGCCAAAGCCCTCATTGTCTGCAATGATGCCAAAGCCAGAGTATGTTTCAGTTAACCCAAGCAGTAGCGGAGCGGCCTTTTCTGCTACTACAGCGCATGCTCCTCCCACAAGGAAACCGATTGGTCCAAAAGAGTAAACTCTGAAACAAATAGCAAGGAAATAAGTGTTTTATATTCCACCAAAGCCTGGAGATGTAAAGGCCGTTCTGTCCTTTACAGTTTAATAGGTTGTAACAAAAGTATAGAACATTCTACAACCCCGGGCACAGGCTGTTCTGTATAGTAGTCAGAAAGACCATCTGGCAAGACTCTGTGTGCAAGGGAGAAAGACCACGTCTGTGAACAAAGGCCCCAAAAATGTAAATAAGGTAACATAGGACACACTCTAAATGGTGACAAGGACACAAGTGAAAGTATATACTTCCCAATCTATTCATCCCATGGGATTGAGAGCCACTTCCTAAAATACAGGTGACTTAAACCCAAGAGCAAACAGCTAACGGATGCCCAAGCAAATGGACGTTGCTTTCCTTTAAAATAGGTAGTATGGATCTTCATGTTAAAATGAATGATTACAGGGGTATACTTTGCTTCTTGAAGGTGATGATAATGTTAGTTATTTCTTGACTGTGCTCATACTTACTGTCCCACCTGATACCTTCTCAAATCTCAGATATTCTCCAGCTATAAGGGAAAGCCTTCTACCCCTTCCGTGTATGACGGAAGCTTTTAGCGTGAAGTGCTGCGTGGTGTGAATCTGATGCTTGATGTTAATGTTTGATGCTGATGCTGATGGCGGTGATGCTGGTGCTGAAGAGTTATGCTGATAAGGACAGTGCTAGTGCCGATACCACCACTGTGGTAGTGATGGAACTGAGGCTGTGGGTCTATGATAATAGTAGTGCTGGTGGCTGATCCTTTTTTGAGTGTATAGTGGGCTCTTTATTTATACATCGGGCTCTTTATTCTGTTTTCTGCATTCCTGGGCTCATTTATCCACCAGCTTGATAAACCAGACATCTAGGCTGACATAGATGAGAATACCGAGGCACGGAAGGAATAACTCACCAGTCTGTGTCTACATGGTGTCTAAGTGGCCAAGCTGAGGAAAGTGACTCAGAGTTTCAGACTCTAA